>NW_007580215.1:35908-37646 GCF_000690725.1 Stegastes partitus | reverse complement strand
AACAATCCGATACTTCCTGTCTTTCAGAGTGCTTTTGTCTAATCCCAGATCCTTTGCAACATTTCCAACCACTGTTCCTT
Source organism: Stegastes partitus (assembly GCF_000690725.1). Lineage (NCBI taxonomy): Eukaryota > Metazoa > Chordata > Actinopteri > Pomacentridae > Stegastes > Stegastes partitus. The sequence goes on along the minus strand of NW_007580215.1, from coordinate 37,566 downwards.
CGTTAGTTTCCTCGGAGATGGAATATCTCAATTGTGCTGAAGCCACACTCCACAAAAACGCAGCAACAACGCATCCGGCTACACACCGAGAACCCATTCGCTTCTCGCGTCTTCTTTGTTCCATGGTTAAACCCGTTAACATCAGCAATCACTCACAAAATACAACTGCATCGTAGCGAGCGAATACAAAACATCCACGTGTGAAAATGTTCACCCTTTTATCCGACAGACGTGACCACAGATTGAGTATTTCCAAAGGTTGCAGCAAAACAGCTCAGAAACGACGGTGTCAACAGCGAACTGCCGAAGCTAAAAAGAGGCTGAACCGAGATGTAGTGACGACCAGCACATGCAGCGCTGACTTTTTTTTTTAGTTGTACTGACACCATGCGATCCTAAACCATCACTGCGGTAATGTAGAAGCTAGTAGCTCTTATGGTGAATGCTAGAATATATGTGTGTTCTTTTTTGTTTTTATTTATCTCGAAACAGAACCCCCAAAATGCGGGGTGAGTGAAAACATAAAGAGAGGGCTTTTCATTCCTAACGCAAAACTTCCTTCTAATAAATAGAATACAAAGAAAACAAAGGTTGAGATCATTCAAATTGATACGTGGGGAAATACAAATACAATGTTTACTTTGCGTGATTAAACAGTATGAAATAAAAGGCTGAAATAAAGTATACGTGTTTTGATATGTCGATTAAGACTTTATGAACAGAGAGAAATGTACGAAAACGTGTTCAGCACCAAGGATAGCGGTTGCTACTGATTTAAAGTCTGTCCATTTACATTTTGTTGATATGATCGTTAAAGTTTTTTGCTGAATGCACCATCGACATCTGCCTAAATTAACTTGTATTGTACTGGCCATATCAACCTAGTCCTGACCATGTAATCACTATATAGCAAACGAAAATGGGTCATGAAACGACTTAGAAAGTTTGCCTCAGAACACCAAAGAGTACCTGTACTGTTTGCCAGAGCATACTAAATCCCAGGAAAGCATACACTTTACAGTATGTGCAGTGAAATCAAATAAACAGCATCAGACATGCCACAACTTCCATAAATAATATTCTACTTTCAATAATGTTTAAAAGCAACGAATACACCATTTGATTTTATGCTCATAGTCAAATTATCACACGCTTTCTCGTGATCTAACCATGATAATGACATCTCCATATCCTAACTAAAAAGTTTTATTTGGCTCAGCAACTGAATAACGACTATATGTGACTTTCTGAATTAATGTATTATGGTAAAAGAAAAGAAAACAAATTTAAAAATCTAACTGCGGCCAGTAAAAACTCTTAAATACCCTCACGATAAATTGGCCATCAACCTTAAAATTCCACAGATATTGTCTGTTGAGGAGATATTGTCTGTTTCGCCTGTTATATTGTTGATAAATCTGCTGATTTTAGCAAACACATCTACAAGTGCTTCGATGCTAAAATATGAAAGCAAATCATTTAAAAAAAAGAACAGTTGTTTATATACGCCTTACCTCCTCAGATGTCCTTCTCCTGTCAGGGAGCACTAGTGTATTTGCATGACTGCCAGGAACTATAGTAGATCCTATACTCATCCTGGGTCCAACTAACATGTAGCGTTTGTCTCCAGATCTGTACTGGATGCTGTGACACAGTGT
>NW_007580215.1:33980-35163 GCF_000690725.1 Stegastes partitus | reverse complement strand
AACTCTGGACTGTTGTCATTCACATCTGACACAACAACACTGATTGTCTTTTCAGATGATAATGACGGTTGACCAGCATCTTTTGCAGTTATTGTCAGGTCATAATGTGACTGTTTCTCTCTGTCCAGAGGGGATTTTGTCACCAATGAAAACATTTTGTCTTTTAAGGATGGTGACAAAGTAAAAGGAACATCCTCATTTATTGAACAAATAACTTTTCCATTCAGACCTGAGTCTAAATCATTGACACTAATAAGAGCAACAGTAGTTCCAGGTCTGGAATCTTCAGGGATGGAACTGGAAAATGAGGTAACCTCAATCTCAGGTGCATTATCATTTACATCCACTATCTTGACAATGACGCTTTTCTCTGTTGTAAGAGGAGCAAGACCTTTATCTGATGCCTGAATCTCTAATTCATATCTGTCTTTTTCCTCATAATCTATTAAACCTTTAACAGTTATCTCTCCTGTTAATGCATTAATACCAAATAGATTTAATATGTTTTGATTGCTGCTCTTGCTGAACGAATAAAAAACGTCTCCATTTGGACCGTCATCTAAATCAGTTGCATTTACTTGTATAACTGTTGTGCCTACTGGAGCATTTTCACTGAGGGTCACAGAATAAACATCTTTAGAGAAAACTGGTACATTATCGTTTACATCCAAAATTTTAACTAGAATATTCATGTTCCCAGATTTCGGAGGTTTACCTCCATCCAGGGCCGTCAGTGTTAGTGAGTGACTTCCTGCCGTTTCTCTGTCTAAAGGTTTTTGAACAACCAATATAGGTATTTTACCATCATCTCCTTTATCTTTCACTTCCAATCGGAAATGATCGTTCTGGCTAAGTTTATATTGCTGCACGGAAAATGGACCACTGTCTCGATCCCGTGAAGGTTTCAGCTGAAATCGTGCTCCGGGCAACACAGATTCTGAAATTTCCAATGTTTTATTTTTCTCCGGGAACATGGGAGAATGATCGTTTATATCCAGAACTTCCACTTCAACATAATGAACCTCCAGCGGGTTTTCCAGCACAGTTTTGACATTGATCACACACGTACTGCTCTGCGCGCACACCTCCTCTCTGTCAATCTTCCGGCTCACATACAGGACACCATCGTTGTGATTCACATGGAACAGAGGATCCGCATCACTAGAAACAATCCGATACTTTC
>NW_007580215.1:32450-33540 GCF_000690725.1 Stegastes partitus | reverse complement strand
GGGACCTCAGAGCAGTGACGACAACCGTGTGTGCTGCTGACTTCTGATATTACACTGACACCATGCGATCAAATGTCTCGCTGTAGAAACTTTTATTAGGCTTCATCAAATCAGAGAAATGTAAACAGTTTTGTCGCTGACTGCAAATGTTTGACCAATCGCAGCAGCGTTGTCGGAAAGAGGTGAAGAGACGATCTCCCTCGACGTATATAAAGGAACTCAAAATTTTATTTAAATTCAACTTGAGCAAACACACCTACCATATTGTTTTTAGATTCTATATAACATTTGCAAATCGTATTGACTTGCTGTAGCTTAAATGCACGAAGTGAATACAATTTAAGAGGGCCAGAAATGTAATAAAACGCTTCCACCCTTTCAGCACCTCGGATAGCGATTTCATCTGACTTCACATGCTGACGGTTGGTGGGACCATTATCAGTTATGTTTTAGGTTCATCGTCCAATCATAAATTATAACCTGCAGTATAACTTAAATTTTTCCTGCTGCAGGATGTTCCCAATTTATAAGAATTCACACTATGTGTTGTCAATTATTCATAGTTTAAGGATAAAAGCTAACGATAAAAGCTTATATAATAGGCTCCTGTATCTGAAGATAGTCAGAGCAAACATTCTCAGCACGATGGACAATGACTGCAAGTAACTTCAGTGTATATATTTTCTTCAGGTGTGCAAAGCAGAGGAATCTTGAAAGTACATAGAGTGTTCGAAGAAAGACAAAGTTTCAGTCTGTTTTGCTGTTTATATCAAAGCGAAAGCTTTGCAAATGTTTCTCTTTCACTGGCTATGTCATCTTTGTCCAGGCCCAATTATTGTCAAAGAAAATGCATCAATAATGCAACACACATGCCACAACCTAAATTTATACACATAGTAGCTATGTGGGGGGGGCAGGGGGAAAACTTGATTTAAATGTGCCTTACCTCTTCAGAAGTACGTCTCCTGTCAGGGAGCACTAGAGTATTTGCATGACTGCCAGGAACTATAGTAGATCCTATACTCATCCTGGGTCCAACTAACATGTAGCGTTTGTCTCCAGATCTGTACTGGATGCTGTGACACAGTGT
>NW_007580215.1:28835-30300 GCF_000690725.1 Stegastes partitus | reverse complement strand
AGCAGTGACGACAACCGTGTGTGCTGCTGACTTCTGATATTACACTGACACCATGCGATCAAATGTCTCGCTGTAGAAACTTTTACTAGATTTCATCAAATCAGAGAAATAAGAAACCGTTCTGTAGCTGACTGCAAATCTGTGACTGAACGAAGTGTCTTTGCGGGAAAAATGAAAATGTTGTCTCCTTCTCAGTCAACAGGGAAACTCCAAATTCCTTTAAAAAAACAATAGAAAAAGCACTGCCTCCATCAATATTTTGAGTTACTTGTATAACATCTTAGGGACTTGCCATGGAGGCTCACGCTTTTCATTACGATGTACTTGATATCATTGGATCACTAATAAATACCACGTCACCTCTGGCACCTTCCGCGCCTCGTGTTCAGGCATTGTAAGGTTTTTCGTAATTCACAGACTGACTGTAGACTTTTCCAGATTGTAAGCCGCCAACTTCCAGCTCTTTCCATCAACTCCTACGACAGCAAGCGGGTATATCTCGTGGATGGATGAATGGTCTGGGTATAAAACCTAATTTCTCTATCGAAAAGCAGTTTATTTTCATTTGCCTGAAGCATTTGTCTTGCCATCAATGACAAATGTAAATACAGCGTCAACAAGCAAATAATTCCCATTTTTGTTATACTGACAGCATGCGCTGTCTGCAAATAATCACAAACAAGGTGCACGTTATTAGTGGAGTCTTATATTGTGTGTCAATTATAGTTTTTTTTCGTATTTATCTCGAAACTGAACTTTAAAAACTAACAAATGAACGGATAATAATGAGGAGTTGCTCACTCTGAACGGAAGACCTCCCTCCGATAAACAAAAATTGAAGATGAGTCCACCCAACACATAGCAATATTAAATGTGTAGTTCATATTATCAAACAATATGAGTTTCAGGACTGAGATTACTTTCTGTGGTTTGTTATCTTGTTTTCGACTTGAAACACGCCAGGAAATGTGAGACAACTCAGCCCAGCACCATGGATAGCTCCTGCATCGACTTTCTAACCAGCGACAAGTGGTGATGATGTTCCATTTCAAGGTTGTCGGTAATACACCATCAGTATCTGCCCATTTAACTTATTCCACGTTTCATTTCTTGCCTATGGCTGGACTGAGAATTGTCTTGCTGCTTGGAAGAATAATGCTGCTCATCTTATAAAGCTTGAGAAAATATAGTTACACAGTCACTCACAGCTGCATTCCTTTAAAGTTGTTCAAGTGTAAAAATCAAAGCAAAATATACAATTGTGAAAGGACTGACAATCTTGTCAGTGTGTTTTGCTGTTTATGTCAAACCAAATTCTTGGTGATATCCTCTGTTAAATTAATGCTGGGCTCGATGTGATAGTTGTAAACATACTGGTTTCCACAAACCACTCCAGATGCTTGAATTTTAATATAGTTCTTTGAAAAAAGACAAAAAAGTGAAGTTGGTTAATTTGTCTTACCTC
>NW_007580215.1:25520-27796 GCF_000690725.1 Stegastes partitus | reverse complement strand
GGGGATAAAGTAAAGGGAACATCCTCACCTATGGCGCAAATAACTTTTCCATTCAGACCAGAGTCCAAGTCATTTACACTGATAAGAGCAACAGTAGTTCCAGGTCTGGAATCTTCAGGGATGGAGCTGGAAAATGAGGTAACCTCAATCTCAGGTGCATTGTCATTTACGTCAACAATCTTGACAATAACACTTTTTTCAGTTGTAAGAGGAGCCAGACCTTTATCTGATGCCTGAATTTCTATTTCGTATCTGTCCTTCTCCTCATAGTTTATTAAACCTTTGACAGTTATTTCACCTGTTAATGGATTAATGTCGAAAAGGTTTAATATATTTTGATTCATGGTCTCGCTGAATGAATAAATTACCTCTCCGTTTGGACCTTCATCTAAATCAGTGGCATTCACTTGTGTGACTGTTGTGCCAACTGGAGCATTTTCACTCAGCGCCACAGAATAATCATCTTTAGAGAAAACAGGTGCGTTGTCATTAATGTCTAAAACTCTAACAAGAATGTTCATGTCACCGGATTTCGGAGGTTTACCTCCATCCAGGGCCGTCAGTGTTAGTGAGTGGCTTCCTGCAGTTTCTCTGTCTAAAGATTTTTGTACAACTAATATAGGTATTTTGCCATCTTCTCCTTTATCTTTCACTTCCAATCGGAAATGATCGCTGGGGCTAAGTTTATATTGCTGCACGGAGAATGGACCACTGTCTCGATCCCGTGACGCTCGTAGCTGAAATCGGGCTCCTGGCAGCACAGACTCAGAAATGTCCAATGTGTTGTCGTTCTTCGGGAAAGTGGGTGAATGGTCATTTATATCCAGAACTTCCACCCTAACATAATGAACCTCCAGTGGGTTTTCCAGCACAGTTTTGACATTGATCACACACGTACTGCTCTGTGCGCACACCTTCTCTCTGTCAATCTTCCGGCTCACGTACAGGACACCATCGTTGTGATTCACATGGAACAGAGGATCCGCATCACTAGAAACAATCCGATACTTTCTGTCTTTCAGAGTGCTTTTATCTAATCCCAGATCTCTCGCTATGTTTCCAACCACAGTTCCTTCGTTCACTTCCTCGGAGATGGAATATCTCAATTGCGCTGAAGCTACAGTCCACAAAAACGCAGCAACAACGCAGCCGACCAAATATCCTCGCGCCCTTCCTCCCTTGCGTTTCCTTTGTTCCATGGTGAAACCCGAAATCATCAGTAATCCATCACAAGGACCGTAACTTCATTGTAAAGACGGAATCCAACATTCAGTATGCAAATAGCCATCCACTTGTAATATATGCAGAAATTGGGCAACCTGACCTTTTTCACAAAACACGCACAGAAACGATCCTGCCAGTATCGAAGTGAGACTGTTTCTAAGAGGTGGAACCACAGAGCAGTGACGACAAGCTAGCGGAAGGATGGCTTTTTACATTGCACTGACACCATGCGTCTTTATTCCATATTGCAGACATCTCACTGCAGAAGGAATCATTTGATAGTTCGTATTTTAGCCATCACTACAACCAACAACACGTCCTGTAAAAGTGTTAGAAAAACAAGGAATACACATGGTTCTAAGATTGTACAAATCACAACTGAATAATTTGTATGTATGATTATGTTCATGTGAACTGAGACCCTGAAATAACAATATTACTACGAGACAAACAAGCCAAACTCTTTCAGCACCAAGGACAGCGTGCTAAAGGTTTTGCGCTTCATCACACTCGTTTGATTAGGGCTCTGTTACACATTTGTGTTGTCCCTTGCTAAGTGACGGAGTATAGACAACGCACTCCTGTTGATGTGAAATAGTCAAGCTTTCGTTTACTCCTCTTTAATTTTAAACGAACGCACAAGCATAACATCTCGAAAACGATGGCACGAGTTACATTACAGCATCAACAAAATGCCACAGACATAGTCCAAGACAAAGTGCAGAACGTCAGAAATGTTATGTCGGTGATGATTAAGATACTGAATAACTAGATAACTATGAAAATTACGAAATACAGTGCTATTTAATGTTGCTAATAAACAGTAAGTTACCCCTCCCCCCTGCATAGCGTTAAATAAGTCCTACAGCTTGAAGTAAGAATTGCCAGAGGAAGCAAGGAAAGCCAACAAATCCAATGTCGCTGTCCAAAACAAAACAAAACAAAAAATGAACCAGAAGATGTTTTTGGTATGTTTTGTGAAAACAACAACAACAAAAATCAATAAATACAGTTGAGCACCTCAAAGTTTCCACTTAGACATTTCTTACCTC
>NW_007580215.1:22174-24740 GCF_000690725.1 Stegastes partitus | reverse complement strand
GTTTTCAGCGTTTCAAAGTCGAAACTTTTCAGCGCCAGAATGTCCCCGTTTTCAGAATTTACATTTAAAAACGAGGACAATTTGTTATCTCCGCTTACATCTCTCAGAATATGGTAGGAAATGAGAGCATTATCACCGTCATCACGATCAGAAGCTTTCACAGAAAACACCGAAGCTCCGGGGCTGTTATTTTCAGTGATGTAAAATGTGTAGGGACTTGATGAAAACTCCGGACTGTTGTCATTTACATCTGACACAACGACGCTTATCGTCTTCTCAGTTAAATAAGAAGGCTCGCCTGTATCTTTGGCAACAATTGTGACATCATAATGAAAAATCATTTCTCTGTCCAAATGCGACTTGGTGACAACCGCGTACATGTTTTCTTGTAATGATGGAGCTAAAGTAAAAGGAACTTCTTGTTTGATTGTGCAGATGACTTTACCATTGATTCCAGAGTCTGAATCACTGACGCTGATGAGGGCCACTGTCGTACCTATCTTTGAATCTTCCTTGATCGAGCTAGAAAATGATGTCACTTCAATCTCAGGCGCATTGTCATTAACATCAAGAGCAGTTATCATAACGCTTTTGTCAGTAGTTAGGGGAGCCGTTCCCTTGTCAGATGCTTTAATGTCAATTTCATAATTCCTACTTTTCTCGAAATCTATGTGACCTGTTACTTTAATTTCGCCAGTATCTTCATCTATACTAAACAGCTCCATCACTTTTGAATCAACTTCGTTACCAAATGAATATATTATTTCACCGTTTGCACCCTGGTCCAAATCTGTTGCGTTTACCTGAATCACTACAGTGCCAACAGGAACGTTTTCCTTAAGCGTGGCAGAATACAACTCTTTGTTGAATACTGGAGTGTTGTCATTAACGTCAAGTACGTCTACAATTATATTTATGTCACCAGACTTGGGCGGTTTGCCTCCATCAACGGCGGTCAGACGCAGCTTATGCTTCCCAGCTGTTTCTCTATCTAACTGCTTTTGCAGAACTAAAAACGGTACTTTGCGGTCTTCTCCTCGGTCCTTGACTTCTACTCTAAAATGTTCGTTGTGGCTGAGTTTGTATTGCTGAATGGAGAACTGGCCTACATCGGGATCGCGGGCAGCCTGCAGCTGAAATCTCGCTCCCGGCAGAGCCGACTCTGAAATTTCAAGCCGTTTTTCTTTCTCCGGAAAAACAGGGGAGTGATCATTGATATCAAGTATTTCCACTGCCACGTAGTGAATCTCCAGTGGGTTTTCTAGCACGGTTTTCAGATTGATCAGGCACGGGCTGCTCCGTTCGCACACCTCCTCCCTGTCTATTCTCTTTTTCAGATACAGGACGCCATCGTTTTGATTCACCTGAAACAGTGGTTCGGTGGAGCCGGTTACAATGCGGTATCCTCTGTCTTTGAGTGCGCTCTTATCTAGTCCCAAATCCTTCGCTATATTGCCCACGACGGTTCCCTCTTGAATCTCCTCAGATATGGAATATCTGATCTGCGCAAAAGCTCCACTCCACAAAACATCCAAAACAACTACGAAGGCAAACCAACACCGTCGCTCCCTCCATGCTTTGCCTCCTCTTTGTTCCATGATTCAATGATGATAAAGAATGGTCCATGAAACACGTCGTATTTTCAACGCCAGTCGGTGCGCGGAGATCCTGAACGTTGGCTAAACTCTGTTTTCCAAAAGAGCTGCTAACAATAAAACACACTCGTCGTTGCGACTTGTGATCTTACGTTCAATCATGCTGCTTGAGAAAATGCAAGGGCTCGGTTAAAATACAGCTCGTGACGTAGCGTGATGCCAAATGCACAGAATCATTGAACTACACTGACACCAAGCGTTGAATATGCCATTTACACAAATTGTGCTGGTCTTCAAACAACCAAAAAACAATCCTCTATTCTACAGAGGCGATACTTTCCCCACACGGATGTCAGCAGATCAAAACAGATCAGCGTTCACTGATTAGAACAGAATCGGCGCATATTGCAACCTTTGTTTTTCTGTTTGCATTTGAGGAAAAACAACAAACCCACTAGAGTTTAACACTTAACTTTCAAACCTAAAAATCCCAGCAGTCAAAATGCTTTAAAAATGCTAAGAATATGACCACAATTTAAGCAATATTACCGCAAAATACAATAGAAAATGTACAACAACCGAAAAACCCTGAAGCCTTTGAGTGGTAAAATTTAAGGATTGCAAAATTTAGAAACCTAGAGTGAAAACCAAAACAAATCAAGTGTAATTAATATGTCAGTGTTCCAGACTGCACAACATTCAAAATGATCTTCTCTGAACTCTGGAGAACTTTTCTTGAGACAAACATTAAACAGTGTGACAAATATCAGCACCAAGGACAGTGAAGGTTGACTCCTGCAAATCAATAAGCCTTAAAAATGTGTAATTTTGGAACTATGTTTATAAAAACGTGCTTTTCCCTGTACCCTCTAGAAAAAATGCATCATTGTCAGCTACTGTAAAAATAATCTTACCTCTTCAGATGCCCTCCTCCTGTCAGGGAGCACTAGAGTATTTGCGTGACTTCCAGG
>NW_007580215.1:0-3943 GCF_000690725.1 Stegastes partitus | reverse complement strand
GTCACTTTATTTTCATGACCTGCATTCCTGAGAATATGATATGAGATAAGCGCATTATCGCCTTCGTCACGGTCAGACGCCCGTACTGAAAACACAGAGGCTCCTGGTGGGTTGTTTTCGTTGATGTAGAACGTATAGGGGCTCAGTGAAAACTTTGGACTGTTATCATTCGTATCTGACACAAACACGCTGATTATTTTTTCGGATGTTAAAGCAGGTTCACCTGCGTCCTTCGCAATTATTGTAATATCATATCTTGACTGTTGTTCTCTGTCCAGCTGTGACTTTGTGACAACAGCAAACATGTTATCTTGCATAGATGGAGTTAATGTGAAGGGGCTGTCTTCCGTGACATAGCTGATTATTTTGCCATTCATGCCTGAGTCTAAATCCGTGATGCTGATAAGCGCTACAGTTGTTCCTGACCTCGAGTCCTCTGAAACTGCACTAGACAGCGATGCCACTTCTATCTCAGGAAGATTGTCGTTTGTGTCTCCAATTTTAATGATGACACTTTTATCAGTTCTAAATGGAATGCTTCCCTTATCAGAAGCCTGTATATCAATATCATAGCTGTCCTGTTCCTCAAAGTCTACATGACCTTTTACAGTGATCTCCCCAGTGACAGAGTCGATATCAAACAGCTCTCGAATTTTATCTTTAACATCACTGCCAAATGAATAAACGACTTCCCCATTAGATCCTTCATCCAAATCGGTTGCGTTAAGTTGGATGACTGTTGTGCCAACTGGAGCGTTTTCTTGGACCACGGCTGAGTATGTGTCTTTGGTGAACACTGGCATGTTGTCATTTACATCTAGAACATCTATGAATATTTCTGCTGTGCCTGACTTTGGTGGTGTTCCGCCATCTATAGCTGTCAACACCAATTTGTGGCGACTTTTGGCCTCTCTGTCCAGCTGTTTCTGTAACTGTAAAATTGGAGTTTTACCATCTCTTCCTCGGTCTTTAATCTCTAATCGAAAATGGTCATTCTGACTGATTTTATACTGTTGGACAGAGTTTGTGCCTCCATCCGGATCGTGGGCATTTTGTAACTGATATTTTGCGCCTGGCAAGGAGGATTCTGAGATCTCTAGCCTCTTTGTTTTCTCAGGAAATGTGGGAGAATGGTCGTTTAAATCCGTTATCTCCACGGTGACATAATGTATCTCTAGTGGGTTTTCGAGGACAGTCTTGAGGTTAATTAAACACACATTGCTCTCCTTGCATACTTGCTCTCTGTCTATTTTTTGGTTCGCATAAAGGACCCCGTCGTTCTCATTTACCTTGAAAAGCGATTCAGTCGAGCCAGACATGATACGAAATCCCCTCTGCTTCATCACATTCAGATCTATTCCTAAATCCTTAGCTATATTCCCAACAAAGCTGCCTTCTTTCAGCTCCTCTGATATGGAGTACCTCAGTTGCGCCGAGGCTGCTCTGAAAAATAAAAGCAGAACCAAAACGCCGAGCATTGCTGATCGTTGTCGCCATGAGTCCCGTCCCCTTTGTTTCATCTGGTGAGGTAAAAGTAGCAATCCAAACGCGTCCATTATTCTCCGCATGTCTAGATTTTTGTCTCCAGCACAGCAAGAAACATATTCCCTTCTTGAAGCGTATTTTACAGGATACAAAAAGAGACACCGTCTTCCTACTGCAATCCTGCCAGTAAAATGTTGCCTAACCAGACTGAACGTAGTCAGGGCGGAATCGTGTACAATGTGCTGAGACGCTGTCAGGCGTTATACTGATAAGGTACCGCCACCGTGTGAACGTGTGTGATAGTGCATTTTGTCACTTGAAGCTGACACTAGGTTTTACTATCTGCGTATACTAACATGCATTTAAAAGTTATGTCATTATGTGAGCTCAGTTTAATTAAATTGCTCCACCATGATCGAGGAGAGGCATGAATAAAGTATCCTTCATGTAGAATATATGGCAAATATAGATATTTACTCACCTCTTCAGATGTTCTCCTCCTGTCAGGGAGCACTAGTGTATTTGCGTGACTTCCAGGTACTATAGTAGATCCTATGCTCATCCTGGGTCCAACTAACATGTAGCGTTTGTCTCCAGATCTGTACTGGATGCTGTGACACAGTGTCCCATCATAATTAGTCTCTTGCAGATATTTAGAAGTATAGTCTGTGGATTTGGAGCACTGCATTGCAATCAGCACGATGATGCTGATGAGAAAAAGTACAGAAACTGAGCCCAAAGTTATCATGAGATAAAAAGTCACATTGTCCTCATCATCAACTTTTGCTGCACTTTTGACATCAGAAGCTGCAAAAGCCTCTTTGGGCTCCACAAGTTTGACAATGACAGTAGCTGTAGCTGAGAGTGACACGTTTCCATTGTCTTTGACCAGTATGACCAGTTTGTGCTCAGCCTCGTCTGTCTCTGTGAACGAGCGAAGTGTTCTGATCTGTCCTGTATATCGGTCCAGACCAAAGAGACTGTGGTCAGTGAGTTCCTGCAGTGAGAAGAGCAACCATCCGTTATATCCTATATCAGCGTCATAGGCTCTGACTTTGGTGACCAAGTGTCCTGCGTTGACATTGCGGGGAATCTCCTCCACACCTTCAGCAGAGCCGTTGGAGCTGAGTGGATACAGGATGACTGGAGCGTTGTCGTTCTGATCCAGAATGAACACGTTGACTGTGACGTTGCTGCTGAGTGACGGAGCTCCAGAATCTGTGGCAACCACTTGGAACTGGAACGTTTTCAGCGTTTCAAAATCAAAACTTTTCAGCGCCAAAATGTCTCCGTTTTCAGAGTTAATATTAAGATTAAATGAATGGACTTTAGTATTATCTTTTCCATCTCTTAAAATATGATATAAAATACGAGAGTTATCACCCTCGTCGCGGTCAGATGCCCTCACAGAAAATAATGAAGCTCCTGGAGAGTTGTTCTCAGGTACATAAAATGTGTAAGGACTCATTGAGAACTCTGGACTGTTATCGTTCACATCGGATACAACAATAGTAATGCTTTTTTCAGAAGACAACGACGGCACACCTGCATCTTTTGCAATAATTCTCACATCATATATGGCCTGCTTTTCTCTATCCAGGTGCGATTTTGTGACTATAGCATACATGTTGTCTTGTGTTGAAGGCGATAAAGTAAAGGGAACATCTTCATTAAATGAGCAAATAACTTTCCCGTTAAGACCAGAATCTTTATCGAGAACACTGATTAAGGCCACAGTGGTTCCCAGTCTTGCATCCTCTGGTATTGCCTTTGAAAACGATGTGACCTCTATCTGAGGGGTGTTATCATTCAAATCAACAATATTCACCAGAACACTTTTGTCTGTTCTTAAAGGAGCTGATCCTTTATCAGATGCCTGTATATCAATTTCATAACTTTCCTCTGCTTCAAAATCTATCAGATCTTGAACAGTAATTTCACCTGTGCTTGGATCTACACGGAAAAGTTCACGTATTCTGCTATTCACATTCTTGCCCAATGAATACATGACCTCGCCATTGGAACCCTCATCTAAATCAGAAGCATTTACTTTTATAATTGTCGTGCCAATGGGAGCGTTTTCTTCCAAAAGTACGGAGTACGCATCTTCGTTGAAAACTGGCATATTGTCATTAATGTCCAAGACATCAACAGTAATTCCAGCTGTTCCCGATTTACTTGGTTTCCCTCCATCAATAGCTGAAAGAAGCAACTTGTGACGTTTCTTTGTTTCCCTGTCTAGCGTCTTTAGTAAAACTAATATTGGTATTTTTCCATCTTTTCCACGATCTTTAACTTCCAAACGAAAATGATCATTCGTACTGAGTTTATACTCCTGGACAGAAAACTGACCAACATCAGGATCGTGTGCTGCTTGTAGCTGGAGGCGCAAGCCTGGTACAGCCGACTCTGAAATTTCAAGACGTGACTCTTTCGTTAAGAAGCTGGGGGAATGGTC
>NW_007580214.1:34182-45528 GCF_000690725.1 Stegastes partitus | reverse complement strand
GTTTGTCAGCAGCAGGTTACTTTACGCTGCTTTATATCATCATGTCGCGTGTTCAGCAGATAAGTCTGAGGCTTTAAACTGGATTCATGGGAGAAGAAAGAAGAACAAACTTAGTTCTGAAGTCTGTCTTCAGTTTTTTTCTCAGATTTCTGCTCGGATGTTGGACCGTTTTAGAGGAAAGCAGTTAAGAGGAAAGAATCAATATTTGCTGGAACTGTTAGTACTAAACCTGTTCTGCAAGTTCTTAATGTCCAGTCAGAAACCTGAATCCTTTGCCTGCAGCAGCAGCTTTACGCAACACACCTGCCCTCACCTGATCCAAGGGGCGGAGCCTAAACCGCCTGCAGCGGCTCACAGGTGTGTCTCTCTGCTGTCACATCAGACATTCAGCATACATCACACTGCTCATATAGAGTCTGTGGGCTCATGAGGTTTTCCACGTGGCTCATTAAATCCTTCTGCTGCAAACCGTGTGACGGCAGATCGAAGTAAAGGAGCAGGTTCATGCCGATACCGATCAGTTAAAAAGACATCTTGACCCTGAGTCTAGGCATCATCTCGACACATTCCTAATATTAACTTTGACATTAGTCAGGTAAGTTTGTAACATCAGTCTTTTGGAAAATACTGCGGTTCACCTGCTTTAAGTTTTAAATAGCAGTTTTAAATAACATTAACTTGAACTCTAAGTCTTTATGATTCTGGTGTTGCTCACATCAGGATTTCATTTTATTATAAGTGTTAAACTTTCTGAGCTTAACAACTGTGTGAATCCATCCAGACGTCTTCATCTGTTTGTCCTCGCCTGCACAGAAACAAACATTTCAACCTGTTTGGTTTCATCATGGGTTCAAACTGCAGCAGGACAATGAGCCCAAACACACCCGAAGAGCAAACAGGGAGCTCTGACTCTGCTGGACTTTCTTCACCTGACCTTAACTTTGCTCTACATTTATAATAAAGACAAACAATCCTGACTTTGTCGAATGACCTGCTGAGAAAACACAACTTATCAGGTGCAAACAAACTGCTGGAGTTGTTGAGATTCTGAATCAGGTAAAACATTTTCACTGATTCTGCTGTTTCTTCTGGATATAAAGCAACTGAAAGTAGCTGTTCATAGTGAAATGGTTAAATATGTAGCAATATATAAGTCAGAGGGACTCAACTAAACTTACATCTTCAGCGTAAAAACTCTTTTTTTTATGGCAGCAGTCAGATGAGGTGAAAACTCTTCTTCAGGGTGTGACTGGATTCTCTTCATGTTTCCATTAAATGCCCCCTGGCTTTAACTCCTCATAAAACTTCAGCTTTATTCTGCAATCAATCCATCACTTCACCGTCAGCTGTCCTCTGATTCATGTCTGTGTTTTACAGTTTTTATCAGAAAACCCCCGAGCAGGTCCACACATAGTTTGTCCTGAAAAATTCCAGAGCAGGTTTTTAAATATTCAGTCACGAACTGAAGTTTTCATTCACTTGTAAAAATCAGGTATATCATGTTCGCCCTGACTTTCCAGTGACAATGAGGAATTTTCTGTGATGGAATCATTGAAATATACGAATCTTTATCACAAGAAACAGTGATGAACTTTGGTTCTTTCATACATTTAGTTTAGATCTTCTGGAAATATGACGATCTGCTGGAGCAAATATGTCCATTCAGCAACCTGACATATCAGTTTTTGTGGTGTAGAAAATTGAGGTAATGTCATTTTCTTCGTTTTATGGCCTTTTAACTTCTCCTGTGTGATTACAATTGACTACAGCTGATGACTCCTCTGAGCCAATTCAAATTGGACCCATTTGATCCACTCATTAGGTTCAGCCACAAACACTAGAGTGGGGAAGTCTGAGGAGCTCAGCCAAGATCTGAAACAGCAAATCATTGACTTGAACAAGTCAGAAAAGTCACCCTGAGTCATTTCAAAGCAGCTACAGATCCCAAAATCATCTGTGCAAACAGGTGGTTGTCAGTATATAAAGTGCATGATAAAGTTGTGTCACTGCCACGATCAGGAAGAAAACACAAACTGTCATTTGCTGCTGAGAGACAATCAGTCAGGATGGTCAGAAGTCAACCAAGAATCACCAAAAATCAGGTCTGCAATGAATCAGAAGCTGCTGGAACACAGCTGTCAGTGTTTTACAGCAACATGAGCTGAGAGGCTGCATGAAGTCAGAAGTTCTTCTTCTAGAAGTAGAACCTTAAAGATTAACTGAAGTTTGCTGCTGATCACGTGGACAAAGAAAAGGAGGAAAGTTCTGTGGTCAGATGAAACAAAAACAGCTATTTGGTCACAATGACCAGAAATTTGTTTGGAGGAGAGAAGGTGAGGCCTTTAACCCCAAGAACACCAAACCTACCATCAAGCATGGTGGTGGCAGTATCATGCTCTGGGGCTGTTTTTCTAGAACTGGTGCTTTACACAAAGTAAATGGAATCATGAAGAAGGAGGAGGATTATCTCCACATTCTTCAGAAAAACCTAAAGTCATGACTAGAAGGTTGGATC
The DNA here is from genome assembly GCF_000690725.1 of Stegastes partitus. Taxonomy (NCBI): domain Eukaryota; kingdom Metazoa; phylum Chordata; class Actinopteri; family Pomacentridae; genus Stegastes; species Stegastes partitus. Next base: position 43,013 of record NW_007580214.1, on the reverse strand, counting down.
TTGGTCACAGCTGGTTGTTTCAACAAGACAATGACCCCAAACACACTTTAAAAGTTGTAAAGAAATGGTTAAATGAGACTAGGATTAAGGTTTTAGACTGGTCTGCCCAAAGTCCTGACTTAAACCTCATCAAGAACCTGTGGACTGTGATGAAGAAACAAGTCTGTGTCAGAAAGACAATAAATTTAGTTGAACTGCATCAAGTCTGTCCAGAGGAGGGTCAAAGATAGAACCAGAAGCCTCTGAATGGAAACCAGAAGAACCAAACTGAAGTGAAAATGACCAAAAGACGTTTAGCCAAATATCCGCTTTGCTGCACGTCAAGGGTTTGGAAGAATTTTCATCCAGATTGTGTAAAAAAAAAAAAATCATGTGATGATGGAATGTTTAAGACCTTCTATGACCTGAAATCAGAGTTTCGATGGCTTCCAGGTGTCCGGCGGCTACATCATGTAGGTTGATTGTTTCTGTCAGGATTAAGATGATTTGAACAAAGTCAAACCCTGCAGCTCTCTATTCCTGTTCTGGTATCTGAGTTGGTCTCTGAGGGGTTGTGTCCCAGCCTGTCCTCCTTTATCTCCTGCTGCTGCTGCTGCTGTTTTTACCATAAAAGGAAATGTCAAGGTGTTTCCTACCTGCAGTCATGGACAGATTCCAGCACAGCAGGCCCAGTTATAAAAGCCCCTCACTGCCCTACATAGAATCCAACTGAAGGAGATGAAACAGCTGCAAACCAAGCTGATGTGTTTTGTTCATTTTCATCTCTTTTCATCGGTTTAAATTGACTTCTGGTCATTTTTCATTCATTTGAGTTCATTCCTTGTGTCTTTTTGTATTGATTTGGGTCTTCTGCATCTAGCAGTGGTCCATTTGTGTGTCATTTGCATTGAATCAACATCTATTTGCATTCTTTTTGTGCCTTTTTTGTGTTTCTGATCATTCTGCATGAATTTGTGTTTTTTGAATGTGTGTCTTTTTATGGGTTTGCGTCCCTTTTACATCTTGCAGTGGTTCGTCTGTGGTTTAGACATCATTTTATCTCTGTTTGCATTGAATTAGCATCTATTTATGTTCCATTTTTTTGCCTCTTTCATCAGTTTTGATCTCTGTATGGTCATTCTCTGAGGCCTTCGTGTTCATTAACTTGCTCATGCTGAATGTTGTTTTTTATTGCTTTGGGTCTTTTACATTATCATTCATTTCTGTTCATTTCTCGTCTCTCTTTTTGTGTATTTCAAAACTTCTTCTGCACCTCTTTGTACCATTAAAACACACAAACTTGCAGGAACACTAAAAAGATGAACATAAAATGAGGTTATATAACTGAGCACTCTGCAGCGCCAAGCGGGGTGTGTTCATGCATGTACGAACCTGACGGGTGCTACGGCAGGTATTTCCCAGAGGCTTGCTGCCACATAAATCACATACCGGTCTTTAATCGCTGCATAGATCTGCTTTGATTCACTTTTAATCTCAGTGTTTTTCTCACGTTAACTGATCGGCTACTCCCTCAGATAATGAGGCCACTTCTGTGACACTCCTGAGCAACTGGACCGGGATCAAGCACAACACCAAAAGTGTTTTCGCTGGATCACTTAAGAAAATAAAGGCTTACAGTGCAGGTGACTCACTGTAACACAGGTTCTGGATTAAAGTAGATTTAACAGAGCTGTTGGACAGACAACGAAAAGTCTATTTAAGAGTGAAAACAAATCTCTACAAAGTGATTAACAAGTACAAACTATTCACACGCTGAAACATCAGCGTTTTAGTTCAGTGTAAGGAAGTGGACACATAATAAAGTCAAGACATTTTTTATAAACTGGAAATCAGAGGCCAAGTGTGTCTTTATACTTTTGGCTGTTTAGTAAACCTGATACAGGACTGGTCCATTAAATGTATTCACTCCTTTTGGAGGTTTTATTGCTTTTCAACAATGAATCATAGTCAACTGAATTTTGATTTTTTTTTTTAACCAAAAGTTACAAAAACGAGGCCTGTTCATGTCAAAGTCAGAACAAATTTCTACAAAGTAATGTCAATTATGAAAAAAACATATGAAACATAAAATAAATGATTGCAAAAGTGTTCACCTCCTTCCAGCCAGTATTTAGTAGAAGCACCTTTGATCCTGTTTTGGTCTCAATCAGCCTGAACATCTGCAGGTTTACCTCGTTCTTTTTTGTAAATTGTTCACTATGAATGAACAGAACTTTTCAAGTCCAGACACAAATTCTCAGTTGGTTTGAGGTCTGGGCCGCTCCAGAACATTCACCTTGTCGTCTTTCTGTGTAGCTTTGGCTGTTTGCTTCGGCTCATTGTCTTGATAGAAAACAAATCAGTTCTCTTACAGACTGCATCAGTTTGTCCTCCAGGATTTCTCTATACTTTGCTGCATTCATTTTACCCTCTACCTTTACACGGCTTCCAGGACCTGCTGCTGAGAAACATCCCCACATCATGATGATGCCACCTCCATGCCTCACTTTCTGATGCTGCAGTGTGAAGCATGGTGGTTGTCCACTTTGTGGTCTCATCAGACCAAGGAACCTTCTTCCAGTTGACTTCAGAGTCTCCCACATGTCTTCTGGTGAACTCTAGTCCAGATTCAATATGAGATTTTTTTCAACAGCGTCTTTGTCTTTGTCACTCTCCCATAAAGCTTTGACTGGTGAAGAACAGTTGTTGGTTGAACAGTGTCTTCCATCTCAGCTGCTGAAGCTGGGAAGTCCTTCAGAGGAGTCATAGGAGTCTTGGTGGCCTGCATCACTTGTTTTTTTCTTGCTCAGTCACTCAGTTGTTGAGGACAACCTGCTCTGAACAGATGTACGTCATATTTCTTCTATGACTTAATGATGGATTAAACTGGACTCCAAGAGATTTTCAGTGACTTGAACATTTTCCCCTGACTTAAACTTCTCAATAACCTTTTCACAGAGTTGCTTGGAGTGTTATTTTGTCTTCATGGTGTAGTTTTATCCAGGAGAACTGATTCACCGGTGGCTTTCTATGACAATCACTGAGACACATTCCAACTGACTGCACTTCATTTCAATGAGGTGAATCACTTCAAAGAGAGTGGGTGTTTATGCAATCACTTATTTTATGTTTTTACTAAACTGACATTACTTTGTAGAAATCTGTTTTCACTTTGACATGAGTCTTTTTTTTTTTTTCTTTGTAGATTCTTGTCCTAAGGGCCAAATTCAACAGATAAGGATTCAATGTTGAAAAGCGATTAAAGAGGATAATTTCCAGGGTGTTGTACATGTTTGTGTCAGAGCAGATCACTGAAATTAAGTGAAAACTGAGTCAAGTTTGGTGGAAAGCAGTAAAACTGGGCATGTTTCAACACATGTGTGTGCGTTTTTGGACATCTGTCAGCACAGGAATCCTCTGAGCTGACAGAGCGTAGAGGTACAATAAAACTCCGGTAATTAAGATGACAGAGCAGAACGTTGGCAGCAGGCGAACAGAAACAGATCTACAGTCAGTCCTGATTGTGCAACACATACTTTCAGAAATCATTACTGCGTATTCCAAACTTTATTTGAGATTTTCTATTGTTTTATTGCGTTTTATTGCAGATGAATGAGTCCTTAACACACACATTAGTTTACATTTGATTTAAATAAGCCACCAGTGAATGGAAAAAAGGAAGTCAGCAGAAACCATTGCAAAACAACAACAAAGACCCACAAACAACCAGAAAAAGCAGGAAACCTGTGAACAAGAGATGCAAATATGAATAGTAATGAAAGCACAGAAAGAAACAAAATGACCAGAAAGAGATTAAGGCCACGTTAACGCATGGCCCGGTATCTACGCTTTCAAAAATAACATTGTTCACAGCAGATCGTTTTCAATACAATCTTCGTTTACACAAACCCGCATAAACACGTCCTTAAGAGCTGCTATGAGCTGCCAAACCTATAGGGGGCAGTGTAACGAGAAGCACGAAGCCTAGCCAATCAAAATCCTGGAAAAAAAAAAAACCACAACAACGAATGGCACGAGTTACTTCCTGTTACTTCAGCGATAAAGGCAGTGAGAGGAAAATGTTGGAATGCAATTGACACTGGGCATCCATTTCTATCACAGTAGCCAAACTGTAATTCCGACAGGACACTTTGTCAGATTTACCCGTTTATTTGGGATCACATGTGTTTGAGTTTGGTGGTGACTCTGCTCTGGAGCAATCTGAGCAAGCATGACACAGACAGTCCCTGAGATCACAAACCCTCCAGCAGAGCTTTAAATTCACAATATTCAATAAATACAGTATGAACACAAGAACAAGGAGACCAACTTAAATGGTCCTCACTTTACAGAATCCAGTTCACGTAGTTCCAAGGTATGATAATGAACCATCTGCAGTCCCGCAATATGGGAAACAACCAGTTATGAAATTGAACTTTTAAAAGGGAGAAGGTTGGGGAGGAGGAGGAGATTTGTCAATCTGTAGAGGCTGGTGTAGCAGCGATGTGGTGAGCGTGTAGCGGGCAGAATGAATGAACGCTGCCTCAGTGATAAAGCACGCTGAGTGGGAGGGCTGGACTTAGGCAGTGAACGATTGGACAGAAAGGACCTTGTGATGTCTGACTCCGTGCCTGTCCGAACTAACACATGAGCTCCATACATTAGCTGCACACACGATGCTGATGACGCTTTTGTCGCGTACTGTGACGTCAAATTCCGTCTCCTCCTGTCTACAAGCAAACGTAAAGACAGGGTTTTTCCAAATCGCCACTTTGGCCGGAATTTTCAGATACGATCGTTTTCGGTGACTTGTAGCTTTGTTTAAACACAAACGGGGCCTAAAACTGACTACAGGAGACGGAAAAAAAATGTAAAACTAATGCAAACAGACAGAAAACAATCACAGAGAATTTCTTGGCTGTTTCTATTTATTAATTAGTGTTTTATTACCAGTTTGTACATTCAATTTTGATGTTGGGAGCTGCAGGGGGAGTGCAAACAGGAAGGACCAGTTTCAGTCTATTTAGCCTCCAGAACTTTCCAGAAAGTTCTACTGCAAGCTGCTGTCAGTCACAACAAACCCACCTGCGTATATACATACCTGTACAGCCACCTGTACATACATGCAGCTCTGACAGCTTTACTGCTGTTGCAACAATAGAGTCTTCTGTTACTCAGTGTCTTCTCTTTTACAATAAAACAAACCAGCCTGAGAGACTCTGAAGGCTACAGACTCAGATCACGTCAAATCAGACCCATTTACAGATTACATGTTTTCAGGACCTGAGAATTTTTCTATTTTTGTCCTCAAAAAAACCCCTTTGAAGCCATTTTGAGGGTTAAATATCTCTAGCAACAAAACTCCTACAGTCATGAAAAGTGATGAGGAAACAGACTGACTAGTTTCCTGCAGGTGGCCTGCAGGCAGAACGGACCAGTTTCAGTCTATTTATCCTCCAGAGCTTTTACTGTTCTGCTGCAAAGCTGCTGTCAGTCACAGCAAACCTACTTGTCAAAGAATCACCTGCACATACCTGCTATAGCGACATATAGACACCTATAAAGACCCGTTTTTGTTTCCTACCAATGAATCCACATCAATATTCTGTCAAAATATCAAAAAAATAAAAAAATTTGGAACCTTTTCTTGTCGTACTTTTCACACATCAAATTCTAATGATGTGGGAAAAGTTGGTGAAATGTTGAAAAGACTGTATTTGCAGTAGGAAATATGGATAAATCCAAATATGTACGTTTACAGGAACTTTCTGGGGACATAACACCACCGCCTGAGGAAAATTCAGCATTTTTTTTCCCGTTTGCAAGGAACAATAATTAAAAATGTGTCCTCTCCTGGATCCATTCAGTCATTGTGATTTTCTGAAAACTATTCTGTTTGTGTCCTGTTGGAGTTTCTGGAGAGAAACCATGAAAATGGCTTTGCATGTTTTTGTCTGTATAAATATATATATGCATTATCTATGCAGTTAGCCTTATGTAATATCTGTATATCTACAATGTACATCATGTCTATATTTATCTACACATGTATGAAGAAATCTGTATCTGTATATGTAAGTCTGTGTCACAGTGCATATCTATGATGAAGAGGCAGCTGATCTGAGCTCTGGAAATCTGCTGCCCCCCACTGGTCTGACTCGAAGTCTACACCTACCTGTGGACCATGTGTACCTGCACAGGTGAGACAGTCGGTTCTCCTTCATCTGTGAAACGTTAGGTTAGTGTTTTTTTACCGCCCCCTGCTGACCAGCTGGTGCACAGCGTGCAGTTACTGATACTTAAGTGCATCAATATCCAGATTGTTGATACTTTTGTGTTTAATATTCAGGTTATTGATACCTTTGTGTGTTGTTATGCAAGGTTTTGGCAAGGTTTTTATGTTTCTATATTAATGTTGTTGATTGTTTTGAGTGGTAATATCCAAGTTGGGCTGCAAGGTGGAGCAGTGGTTAGCACCGTTGCCTCGCAGCAAGAAGGTCGCTGGTTCGCTTCCTGGTGAGGACACCCGGGTGGAGTTTGCATGTTCTCCCCATGCAGCGTGGGTTCTCTCCAGGTTCTCCGGCTTCCTCCCAAAACATCCAAACTTCCAAAAACATGTTGAGGTTAACTGGTGATTCTAAATTGTCCGTAGGTGTGAATGTGAGTGTGCTTGGTTGTCTGTCTCTAAGTGTAGCCCTGTGATAGACTGGTGACCTGTCCAGGGTGTCCCCTGCCTTCACCCTGAGTCAGCTGGGATAGACTCCAGCCCCCCACGACCCTAGTGAGGATTAAGCGGTGTATAGATAATGGATGGATGGATATCCAAGTTATCAACATTTTTGTTAGAATTTTTTTCAGTCTATTGTGACTTTAGTGCATTAATATCCAAGTTATTAATATTTATATAATGTTTTTGTATATGCATTAATTATGTATTTCAATATAACATGAGTCAACAGTGAAAAGGGTGATATATCAGCTTTATTTGTAGATTAAAATATACAAATTGATCACAGTCCACCAGCACACGTGCATATGTAATATCGAAAATAATTCAATACAATTTAGTAATTCAAAACAGCTTCAGGTTTTGAAATCAAACTAAAGAAATGCAGTCAGGGCTGAATGTTGAAGTTGGTGACACCAAAACCAGAAATATACCAATGAAGAGGCAGAACAGCTCAGACAATACACCGGGTGACATAAAGTGAGTAAAAACTGTAGAGAAATTACAATTCAACTGCTGATTATGATGTTAAATGCATTCCAGATTCTTTGGAATTAAAGGTGAATAATTAGGAACACTTAGTCGAGTCATTTTTACTGTTTGTATGTGGTGGAAAGTACATTTTTCTATAATCTACATTTATTTTATTACATTTCCTTGGGACATGTTGTTGTTTTACTACATTACATTTACCTGATAGCTGTAGTTGTTTTTTCAAATTTGTATTTGTATTATTAAAGCTGATAAATGTTCTGTGTTCTTTTAAAAGTTTATGTTTGGACAGATTGTACTGTGAATACGATCGCCTTAAAGCCATCCCATTAGCCAATCAGAGATGCATGATGTCATCGAGGCTCTAGGGGTCAGCTGAGGTCAGCCATCGCTGGACGAGAGGAGACGAAGCTGCAAACAGAAACAGACATGATTCTTTTAATACAGTCATGACTTCAGGTTTCAGTTCATCTGAACTTGTTTCATTCCAAACTCTGCATTGTGTGTTTTACAGTTTCTTTATTGTATTTTGCTCGGCCGCTAGAGGGCAGCGCTACTTTTAATAATTTTTTTTATCATTGACACCTTTGTGCATTAATATCCAAGTTATTGATACTTTTGTGTCTTACTATCTAGGTTATTGATACTTTTGTGTGGTAATATCCAAGTTATAAATATCAGTTATTAGTATCTTTACTTATTATAGGTATTAGTATATGCCTTGAAAAAAGCATTTCAGTCTGTTTGTGTCCTTGTCTCATGTTTTTGTTCTAATAGTTGTGAATTTAAAGTTCTCACCTGCAGCCTGTTGGGGTTGTTGTTGCGATCTCTGATCTTGTTTTCCTTTATCCTTACTTCTCTCCCTCCCAGCTGCAGAGATTGACAGCGCCGCCATCTTACAAACGCTGATTCTCTCCTTGTGCCCTCCGGCTCCACTGCCGGTGCTCCTGATTGGCCGGTCACTGCTGCTGATGACCCGCCCCCCCGTGCTATTGGTTCTCCCTGACCCTGAGGAGCTGTTGATAATTCCTCCACCTCGGCTGCTAATTTTGTCATTGCTCCCCGGATTGTTGAGTTTAGACCCGCTACCGGTGCCGCTAATTCGATTCCCACTTGCTGAAGAACTGTTCAGCCACCCACCACTACCCCCACTGGACCCCATCCTCCCCCCAGGACTCGGTGCTCTTTGGCTGCTGGTCGGCCTCCCTGTGCTGCCCATGCTGCTCTTCCGTCCACTAGCTGAACTGTAAACTGGTTTCCATTCACCACTACCGGTGCTAGTGTATCTCCCAGAGCTGCTAATGCTGTGACTCGCTGGTGAAGTGCTGAGCCTGCCGCCGCTACCTGAACTACTTAACCTACCACCACTTCCCACGCTACTGCTGCGCTTAACAACACAGCTGGAGCTCAGCTTGCTACTGCTACCAACACTACTGTGTCTTGATCCACTTCTTGTGTAGCTGCTTGGTGGACTGATCACGCCACCACCAGCAGTGCTCACACGTCCAGTACTCCCACCATAAACCCTCCACTCCCCACTCCCTTCACTGCCAAACCGTCCTCCTCCTGGTGGGCTGAATGCTCTCTGCATGGCCGCTGGTGGGCTGAATGCTCTCTGCATGGCCGCTGGTGG
>NW_007580214.1:32416-34062 GCF_000690725.1 Stegastes partitus | reverse complement strand
GGACTGAATGCTCTCTGCATCGCCACTGATGGGCTTCCTTCCCTCTCTGTACTGGGTAGACCATTGTTGCCAGCCCGGCTGCTCATTTGTCCACCATAAACTCTCCACTGTCCACTTTCTCTGCTGTTAAACTTCCCTGTTTCTAATGGGCTTGCTGACAGGTTCATGGTCGTTGGTTGGTATTCTTTGGTCTCTGTGTTTGGCAAGCTATTGCTGCCTGCCGGGTTGCTTTTACGACTTCCATAAACCATCCACTCCCCACTTCCTCTACTGCCAAACCTTCCTGTTTCTTTCTTTTCTTCATTCCCCTTGCTGGATAAGGTGCTTGCAACATCCTGTCCAGTCTTACGCCCAAGACTACCTCTATAAACTATCCACTCTCCACTTCCCCTCTTTCCAAGTCTCCCTGTTTCTGGTGCACTTGTTGCAAGCTTGGAGTCCACCGATGGGAGTTCTTCATTCCGCTCACCTGCTCTATCATCCAGGCTGCTCTTACGTTTAAGACTACCACCATAAACCATCCACTCCCGACTTCCTCTACTGCCAAACCTGCCTGTATCTGATTGGCTTGTTTCAGGGACCATGGACACTAACTGTTTTTTTTCATCGCCTGTTGTGCTGGTACTTGTACATCCCAAGCTTCCACCATAAACTGTCCGTTCCCCGCTACCACGTACAAATCTTCCCCCTGCTGTAACAGCCTGTGTGTTACCACTGCTGCTAACAAGCATTGCCTCTGATTTGCGAGCCACACTATTCAAGGTGGCGCCTTCCTTTTGACTTTCAAAGCTTTCACTATTACCTGGCTTACTCACAACTCGCCTATCACTTTTTCCTTGTGCCATCTCATCACTTTCCATACTCTCTTTCTTATCTTCATCTGCAACACTACTTTCTACATCTCTTACACCTTTCCTATACAGACCTCCAAAACCAAGCTGTTCCTCTTTGTCTGCTATGATACTCTGAATATCTGGCTCTCCAAACTTTGAATCTTTCGGATTCCTGCTGACCTGAGTACTAGAACCAATGTTTGTACCACTCGAAGTGTCTTCTCTTTCTTTGTTATCTTCAAGCGGTGTAAAAAACAAACCCTTTCTGTCAGACACAATGACTTTGGTATTCCTTTCTCCTTCTTCATCTCCACCAAACAACAATGATTGGCCTTCGTCTTTTGTTGACAGAATATACTTCTCAACTGGTCTCACATGTACATTTGCTTCAGTTAGACTAAGACATGCGTCCTCATCATCTTCTTCCCCATTTGGAAGAAGTAACTCAGGAATCCCAACATCATCTTCCAAATCAACTGGGAAAAACAGTTGGTCATCGGTCATGCTCATTAACACGTCTGTCTCAACTCGACTCAGACATATATCTGGACTTGTAGGACTGGTCAATATATCAGCTTCTCCTGGACTCAGAACTTCCTCAGGGCCAGAGGAACTCAAAGCCACCCCAGAATCTGCTAGACTTATTGATATTAAAGCCTCTTTACCTGCTAGATTAATCAACTCATTGCCCAACTCTGTAGGGATTGTAGGGTCCACCTCAATGGTATCACTGATTACCTCCACTTCCTTCACTTCTGTCTCAAATTTCTTGGACAATGCCAAACTCTGATCCAATATTGGGACACCTTCTGC
>NW_007580214.1:0-31581 GCF_000690725.1 Stegastes partitus | reverse complement strand
CAGTTAAAATCACAGTTTCTGTATCCTCTGTGGCTGAAGGTTTGCAAGGTTTAGGTGTTTCAAAATGTTGTTCTGGCTTTACCTCAAGCTCAGCATGAATACTGGTTTTGGTAATCTCTATCTGACTGTTCTCAATTGTACTCGGACATATTTCTGGACTTGTAGGACTGGTCAATACATCAGCTTCTTTTGGACTCAGAACTTCCACAGGGCCAGTGGACAAGGAGGCCTCTTTACCTGCTAGACCAACCAACTCACCACCCAACACTCTAGGGTCCACCTTTACCTCAATGATATCACTGATTACCTCCACTTCCTCCACTTCTATCTCACATTTCTTGGACAATGCCGAACTCTGAACCAATCTTAGGACATCCTCTGCTGCTACTACTTCCTCTTCCTTATTTCTTTGTATTCCTACATCCTTGCCCTCCATCAGGTTTACCTTGTCAACGTCTTCAACCTGAACTGTTGTTGACCCATGAATATGAGATTGAGACTCCTCGAAAGATGTTTGGGCAATTTCTGATGGAGTTTCCAGCTGATAAGTCATAATCTGTGCAGGTGTTTTGTTTTTAGCATGGACAGAGTCTTCAGTGGGATCCATCTGAGCTAAAATCACAGTTTCTGTCTCCACTCTAGCTGTAGGTTTGCCAGGATCAGATGTTTTGAAATGTGGTTCTGTCTTTACCTTGTTCTCAGCACAAGAACTGGTTTTGTTCATTTCTATTTCACTACTTGCCCCTGTTGTAGTTGCTCCTGAAGTAGTCTCTAGTTTGGTCTGGACGGCAGCACTGCTGTCCCGAATCAGAGTGCTGACTGTTTTTGTTTGAGAAGCCACGACAGCAACTTCTTTGTCTAAGCCTTGGCTAACTTCAGTCTGGACAATCAACTGGTCTTGCAGATCACAATCTTCAGCATGGACTTTATCTTCGACTAGGTTGCTCTCCTTGTCAACTGTGGCTCTAACTGTAAAGGATTCCCTCCCGGTACTTTCAGGAAGAGCTGCTACACTCTGGTTGAAGGAGTGTGTCATATTAGCAGTGTTAATCGATCTTACTGGGGAGTTCTTTAGATGTTTGCTGTGGTCCCTCATTACCTGGACTGTAGTTACTTTTCCTGATAGTGATGTTTGTTCAACAGTGCGGACGTGACCTTTAGAGACTATCTGAACCTCTGGGGTCCTGAGATTTCCTGTAAGAACCCTGACTGTGTTGTCTACTGTGACATTCCTCCTGAATGCAGAAGGGCTGGTTGTAACACAGGGAGTTGTGGCCACAGGTTTTGAGTTTAAGTGGAGGCTTGAAACCCTGTTAGGAAATTAAAAACACAAAAAGAGTGGCAAGAGATTATAAACAAAACAATGTACTGCGGGTCTTTTAATTTCATAATATTCACCTGGAATGCATTCTGGAACGGGTTATATAGTGTGGTATTAACAGTAGGTTATTCACTAAAAAAAAAAAATTCTTTAAAAACTATTTGTTTCTTGGCAAAAATATATATATATATATATATTACTGACAGCAGAATAAGGTAAAGTAGGTAAAGTATATTAGAGTTGTATTAAAAAGGCTAATGGTGCAAAATCCCTGACTACTGAGGTGTAGTTTGTCACTGAAAAGTTGTGCATCTGTCTATTGTGTTTCCATCATCATCTCATACTTTTCCTGGTTAATTTCATCCAAGAGCCTCTTGTAGTCCTGGATCTCAGCCTCCAGTCGGCTCTTGATATCCAGCAGGGCATCATAGTCTGCTGCCTGCTGAGCTGCAGCCTGGAGCACCGAGTCCAGGTCTCTACAAAGGCCGTCCACCTTCTGCTGCAGGGCTTCCAACTGCAGGACGAAAGAATCAGCCTGCTCCCGACCAGAGACCTCCAAGACCAAGATCTGCACCCACAAGACGACAAATGTGACAAACAGATTTTTTTTTTTTTTTCAATTGTAAAATTGTAAAAATAAATAAATAAATAATTGACCTTGACTTGGTCTTGGGATTTTTTGATGTTGGCGTTTGTCTTGACTTGTCCTTGATGTGATTGTTTACACTTCAGGCATTGGACCTACTAGTCTTGATTTATGTCTTGGGACTTATTTGTTTTCACTTGGACTTGACTTAGGATTTGTTGGTCTGAACTTGGACTTTTCTTGAGACTTGTTGATTTATACTTAGGTCTGAGGACTTCTTGATCCTGACTGGGTTTTTTGTTTTGTTTTGTTGTAGTTTTAGTCACGGCTTGGGACTTGTTGGTTTATATTTAGATCTTAAGGTGTCTAAATCTTGACTTGAACTCATTAGTCTTAACTTTAATTTTGGAACTTTTCAGTCATGACTTGGATTTTTCTTGGAATGTACTTGATTTTTTGGGAATTTTAAAATTGGCTTAGGACCTGTTGATCTACACTCGGGTGCTGAGTCAAGAATTTGTCTTTTTGGCTTTGTCTTAATTTATACTTAAATCTTAGGACTTACTGGTCTTGACTTGAATTTGTCTTAATGGTCTGGGTTTGGAACTTCAGGTTTGGGAATTTGTGGTCATGTCTTTAAAGTTTTTAGTTTATACTTAGACCCGAGGAGACCTGTCAGCTAGAACTAGTCTTAGGATTTAGATCTTGGAACTTAGGAATAGTTTTGACTTAAAATTGTCTGACTCCTGTCTTGGTCCTTGGACCAGATCTTGGACTTGTCCTACTTGTCCTGGGACCAGACCTTATTCTTTTTTTTTTTTAATTTTGGAACGTTGGAGCAGTTAAACATTTAGAGATCGGGAACAGTAGTTTAGCCTCACCAGAGCCTGCAGTCGGGTCAGTTCTTCTGTCAGAGTGGTTGCTGTCCTCCTTAGCTCCTTCACCTCAGCCTGATCCAAATCTGAACCCACAGCAGGATCAAAGGTCACCTCTGGAGAACTCAGCGTGGACACCTGAACACAACACACTTGGTGAAAGGTTGTTCTATCTGATCAAAATCCACCCAAATACTTTCCACTCCCCACTGATGTTTTCTGCCCACTGGGTGTTGGTCTACCTGAGTCTTGAACCAGTACTCCTTGGGGTTCCTATCGAGCAGCGGCACACTTGTTGTTCTCAGGTGTTTCAGCTGTCGGAGCAGATCTGATGACTCAGCAGTCTGCATCTCCACAGCGATGCCCCCTGACACCTGACCTACGAGTACCTGCACGTCCTGGATAGGTAGATGGAAAAATGACATGGTTTGTTCAATGCACAGAATCCAGATAAGTTTGAGTGTTTTTACCTGGTTTTGTTTTAACTGTTGCCATTTTACCTGTCAGTGTTTTATCTGTCGCTGTTTCACCGTTTGATGTTGTACCTGTTGTGCTTTTACCTGTCGGTGCTTTGCTTGCCATGTTTTACATGTTGCTGTTTTACCAATTGGTGTTTTACCTGTCATTGCTTTAGTTGTTGGTGTTTAACCTGTACGTGTTTTACCTGTAGGTTTTTTTTTTTACCTGTCTATGTTGTGTCTGCAGCTCCACCAGCTGCTGCATTTGGTTGTCCAACAGACTCTCCAGCTCTGGCATCTTGTAGATTTTTAGCTCCGCATCCAGCTCCCTCAGGTCGCTAAGCTCCGCCTCCACCCTGCCACGCCGCTCGCACTCCTTCTCACACCTGGTCACACAGCAGAGGATCAATGGATAGGTATACCTGTGTGTTTCTGTGGGTATCAGGTGCTGGTGTGTGGATCTACCTGGCATTGAGGTCAAAGGCATCAAGCTGAGCTCCGAGCAGCTGCAGTTTTACCTGAGCCTGGTCCGAGAGACATTCACTGATCTGTAAGTCAGAGAGCGAGAGTGTTACCTGAGCGAGGTTTAATAGAGGGTTCACACCTGGAGGTACACCTGGGTGTAAAGTGGACATCCTAAAAAGTCTACTGGTTCTAAACAATGTGCACATAAATCATTCTTTAACTTTTCTGGAACAGACTTAAAAAATTCAAATGTCAAAAACATCAGGAAAGAATTAAGGAAAGAAGGAAAGAAGGATGCATGACAGGAAGGAAGGAAACGTGAAAAGACTGAAGGAGAGAACAAATGAAATAAGGAGAAAGAGGATCTTTACATTTATCCACAATATTACATCATTGTTAGAGGAACATCCAACATGGCGACTGCAGGTCAGCCTCTAATTGGCTGTTCCATCTCACCTTGTCCTGCAGCAAGGACGCCCTCCTGAGGTATCCGTCCAGCTGCCTCAGCTCTCCAGGACACTTCCTGTTCAGTTCTTCTTGGATCTGACACTCCAGCCTCTGATTGGCTGCTTCCAGACATTGCACCTGCATCCAGGAAACAGAGACCGTCCTCAGTACAAAACTCCATTCACAAATCAGCCATTTTAATGTCCTATGATTGTGCAACTAGCTAGTGCTAATCAGTTAAACACTGTTCCTAGTCAGTACAAAACTCTGTTCACAAATCAGCTGTTTTAACGTCCTCTGGTTCATATTGGCTTCATTTTGGCTTGAAACTAATTTTGAACTTGTTCCACACTGGTTTTATACTGTTTGTAGTGGTTTCATATTGTTTTAAACTGGTTTTGTATGGGTTTCATTCTTGTTTTGGGCTTGTTTCCAGACTGGTGTCATACTGATTTTCAAATTGTGTTTAGACTAGTTTCGGGCTGGTTTTGGATTGTTTGGGACTGGTTCTTTACTGGCTTTGCACTGGTTCTGTACTGGTTTTGAAATGGTTCTGTGCTGGTGTTGGACTGGTTTTGGAACAGTTTCAGATTGACTTTGGACTGGTTTTATACTGGTTTTGAACTTGTTTTGTACTGGTTTTATATTGTTTTGAACTGGTTTCATGCTAGTTTTTGTACTAGTTTCATGCAATTTTGAGCTGGTATTGAACTGGTTTTGTACTGGTTTCTTACTGGGTTTGAACTGGTTTCATATTGGTTTTGGACTGGTGTTGTACTGGTTTGAACTAGTTTCATATTGGTTTTGGATTGGTTTTATACTGGTTTTGACCTTGTTTTGTTCTGGTTTTATATCGTTTTGAACTGGTTTCATGCTGGTTTTTGTACTATAATTTTGAGCTGGTTTTGAACTGGTTTTGTACTGGTTATTTATTGGGTTCGAACTGGTTTCATATTGGTTTTGAACTGGTGCTGAACTGCAGGATGAATGGATCAGACGCCTCCCTGAAGTTGCTGATCTGAACATGAAAGTGCTTGAAAATCAGAGATCAGGTATTTTTATGTCCTCTCAGCCTTAGAGCAGTAAACCTTGTCAGTGGTAAATGTCATGATGATTGTGTTTTTTCTCTGCTGGTGCTGGATCCTTCAGTTAGACGAGTGAAACCCTTTCTAGATGTTTTTTCTCAAACATCAAAGAATCAAAACCAATAAAAACCAGAAGCTTCAAACACTGTACATGTTCTGGTCCATGCAAAACTCTGTCACTTTAAAATTCTTTTGCTCTGTAAATACAAATGAATTATCTTTAATAAATCTTGCTTTACTTTTAGTCGTAAACAAACCCTGTAGTCTGTTTAAAACTCCATTCAGAAATCCAGCATGTTTGACGTTTTGTTGCTCTTTAAAGGATAATTCATGGTCACTTGTGAATGTCAGTTTAATTTTTAAAATCGAACAGTCATTAAACTTAGTCAACACAAAACTTTATTAAAAAAAATGTTTACTTGTTGCTGTTAAATCTATTAATAGTACATTTTGTTTTGCATATGAACCGCTGCCAAAAAAAGGTGCGACCGTTAAGCTCTTTTGATGTACATAATTACCCTTTATTAATCTCTGTTAGGAGTCACTCATAAAATTGACAGTGTTCTCTGGTTATGCAAAAGAGTTCTATTTTTTATTTTATTTTATTTTTTTTAATATTGTGATTTTTTAAAGGATATTTGAATATCACATGTAAACCTCTGTTAAATTTTAGAATTTTAAGGCAAATACTGAACATAGTGAATACCTAGATTCATTAAGAAATGTATTTTTACATTCTTTGGCAGTGGAAGGTTTTGTACCTCATGCATAGATTGCATGTGCGAAACTCCACTGAAAAATCTGTTACTTTTGCTCTTACACGACAATAAATCGTCCTTTATAAACTCTTACAGGACTTAATTAATTATAAAAACACACAGAATTTACAGATGAAGAATTCTTCTGAGGTTTTTGTTGTTGTTGTTGTTCTCTTCCTCTTTAAAGGACAGTTTAATATCAGAATCATAGAACAGATTCTGTGCGCAGTCAGATCACAGCTCCAGTTAGAAATGTTGTGTTTTTACGTTTATTTGCTATTAAATCTTTAATGGGTACATTTCTTTGCCTGTGCTCTGCTGCTGGATCCGTCAGAGGAAGGTGTTTGTCTTTAACCTCATGCACAGATTCAGTCTGTGCAAAACTCCACTGAAACATCTGCTACTGATATGTTTTCTTGCTATTAAATGATAATAAATCATCCTTTATAAATGTCTCGATTCTGCAATGAATCGTAAAACAAACATAGTTGTCTGTCAATGCAAAACTCCATTAAGAAATCAAACGTTTTTCTTCTGCTCTTGTGTTGAATTTCAAAATGATTTAAAACAAATACTGCACTCAGTTCATTCAAAACTCCATTAAGAAATGTTGTATTGTTTCATTTATCTGCTTTTAAAATGAATATTTAGTTCATTTCCTTTGCTTTGCACTGCAGCTGGATCCCTCACACGAAGCTTTTTGTGTTTCCACGTCGTCCTACCTGTTGCAAGTAAGAAGCCAACCTCCCGTTCAGCTGCTGCAGGGTTTGTTTCTCGCTGGACAAGCAGAAGCTGCGGCCGCAGTTCCCACCTGCAGCAGCAACAGCGGTGCTGTAGTAGACCGGGGCTGCAGCTCCATGCTGGACTCGGTATCCCAGAGCCGCCTGGTTCGCTCTGCTTGCTCTAAGAAGCTGCCACTGTGACATCTCTGCTCTCCTATGTTTGAGTTTTCATCGCAGCTCCTCCGTCCTGCTGCAGATTTAAACACCAACTGCTGCGTTAAAGTCTTATTTCATCACAAATGCAAGATTTTCAGTCTCCTGTGCTCCTTACCTTCGTCCTCCAGCAGCTCAGACTCGGAGCCCTGCAGGTGTTTTCTGTCTCAGGTGTGTCAGAACTTGATGTAGCTTAGCTTTAATTTCCTTTAACCTTTAAATCGTGTTATTTAGAACAGGTTTGAGCAGGACAGCAGCCCTGCCCTGCAGACTGTATGAATATGAGGCTCTAATTACAATAAATCCTGTCAGGTTCTCACTTGTTGTGCAGGTGTTGTGGATCAGTGTGTCCTGTAACCGCAGGGCCAAACTCTCTGGGAAACAAAAGTCAGTTAAACCTTTAAAGGTCAGCAGTGACTCTGCAGCATCACACTGTTTTCTTTCATGTAATCCGTCTCATTAGCAACTGTTTTCTTCTGATCCTGTCTTTCATAGATCCACAGACAGCTTTTAGACTTTTATCACAGTTCATCCAGTCAGAGAACAGAAGAAAAACAGAAATAGAAGTGAGAGAAAACAGCTGCTCCAGACAGAAACCTTCTTTCCTGTTTTACTCACATGCAATCACTGCTGAAAATCTCTCACCATGTCCGTGGAAATGGTGTGAAACAGATTTTGCTGTCTGGAGCTGTTCCTCCTGCTCACACTGGACATTTGGACTGGTTTTATACTGGTTTGGAGAGGCTTTTAACTGTTTCTGTTCTGGTTTTGGCCTTGGTTTTTCCGTTGTTTCAAACTAGGTTTTGGATTGAATTTGGACTCTTTTTGAACTTATCATGGACTGGACTTTGAACTGGTTTTTAAAATGGTTTTGACTTGGTTGTAGAAGGTCTCTACACTGGTTTTGGACTGGTTTTAAACTTGACTTTGGGACTGATTTTAGACTTGGTTCTAGACATGTTTTGGACTGATTTTAGACTTGGTTCTAGACATGTTTTGGACTACTTCTGGATTGGATTTAGACTTGGTTTAAAAAAAGTTTTTGGACCGGTTTCATACTTGGTTGTTGACTGAGTTTAGATTTGTTTTTGGACAAGTTTTAGACTGGTTTTAGACTAGGCTTTGGACTAGATTTTCCATTGGGTTTAAAATTGGTTTTAGAAATGGTTATAGAAGGGTTGCAGACTGGTTTGGGATTGGTTGTAAACTTGACTTTGGTCTTAATTTTAGATTTTAAACATAGTTTTTGATTGATTTTAGGCTAATTTTTGCACTGCTTTTGGACTGGTATTGGACTCAACTTTGGACTGACTGAATTTGGTTCTAAAGTTGATTTTGGCAGGTTTTAGACTGATTTAAACTTGGTTTATGAACGGTTTCAGATTGATTTTAGACTTGGTTTTCGGCTGTTTTAAGCTGATTTTGGACTGTTCTAAGACCGGATTTGGACTTAATTTTAAAGTTGGTTTTAGGCTGGTTTTATACTGGTGTTAAACTTCAGTTTGGACTGATTCAGGACTCATTTTATTCTTTGTTTTCAACTGTTTTGTAGGCCGGTTTGATACTGGTTTTAAAATAATTTCAAACCAGGTTTTGAACTGGATTCAAAGTTGGTTGTTGACTAGTTTTGGACTTTGTTTTGGACTGGTTTAAGACTGGTTTTGACTCGTGTCAAACTTTTGACCTTTGGCTTTTGTTTGTTTGTACAACACCAGTCAACTATTATAACCGCAGGGCCAAATGCTCAGCAAGAAGCTGGGAAACAAAAGTCAGTTAAACCTTTAAAGGTCAGCAGTGACTCTGCAGCATCACACTGTTTTCTTTCATGTAATCCGTCTCATTAGCAACTGTTTTCTTCTGATCCTGTCTTTCATAGATCCACAGACAGCTTTTAGACTTTTATCACAGTTCATCCAGTCAGAGAACAGAAGAAAAACAG
Organism: Stegastes partitus; assembly: GCF_000690725.1. NCBI lineage: Eukaryota > Metazoa > Chordata > Actinopteri > Pomacentridae > Stegastes > Stegastes partitus. The sequence continues at coordinate 22,712 of NW_007580214.1, read as the reverse complement.
AAATAGAAGTGAGAGAAAACAACTGCTCCAGACAGAAACCTTCTTCCTGTTTTACTCACATGCAATCACTGCTGAAAATCTCTCACCATGTCCGTGGAAATGGTGTGAAACAGATTTTGCTGTCTGGAACTGTTCCTCCTGCTCACACTGGACATTTGGACTGGTTTTATACTGGTTTTATAATGGTTTTTGACTACTTTTGACTGATTCTGGACAAGTTGTGGCCTTGGTTTTTAACTAGATTTTAGGCTGGGTTGATACTGGGTTTGAACTGGTTTTAGACTAGGTTTTGGATTGGATTTTAAATTGGTTTTGCGTTTGGTTGCACAATGAAATTTCAAGATTCAAGATTCAAGATTCTTTATTTGTCACAACAACCATTATACACAGTATAATGCACAGTGAAATGTACATAGCACCTGTCCCTGACCGAAACAACAATAATAATAAGAAGAAGAAAAATAAAGAATAAAAACATACAAGAAATAAATACATATATGAATATATAAGCAAAATAAATAAATCAAAGTGTCAAATAGCGCAAAAAAAAGAATATGTACACAAGTGAACACTTTGATTGTCTATTAAGTCTGTTGTTTCAGGTTCAGCAGGCGGACAGCCTGAGGGAAGAAGCTCCTCCTCATCCTCTCTGTGTTTTTGCCTTCAGGCAGCAGTAACGCCGCCCTGACAGCAGCAGACAGAACAGTCTGTGGCTGGGGTGGGTGGACTCACTCACAGTCTTCCTGCATTGTTTGTTGTAAATGTCCTGTAGGTTGGGGAGGGTGGTTCTGATGGTGCGCTCAGCTGAGTGGATCATCCTCCTCAGGGCCGAGAAGTCCTGCTGGGTGCTGGTGCCCATCCAGTTGGTGATACTCTCAGCGTAAACCACCAGTCTGAAACCTTTCCAGCCTGGCTGAACCATGTCTTTACAACTTTTCAAGTGTGTTTGAGGTCATTGTCTTGTTGAAACACCCAGCTGTGACCAAGATCCAACCTTCTAATCATGGCTTTAAGTTTTCCTGAAGAATGTGGAGGTAATCCTCCTCCTTCATTGTTCCATTTACTTTGTGTAAAGAACCAGTTCCACTGGCAGCAAAACAGCCCCAGAGCATGATACTGCCACCGTCATGCTTGATGGTAGGTTTGGTGTTCATGGGGTGGAAGGCCTCACCTTCTCTAGTTCAAACATATTCCTTCTCATTGTGGCCAAACAGCTCAGTTTTTGTTTCTTCTGACCACAGAACTTTCCTTCAGAAGGTCTTTTCTTTGTTCTTGTGATCAGCTGCAAACTTCAGTCGACCTTTACGGTGTTGTTTCTGGACGAAGGCCTTCCTTTTCCATGGCAGCCTCTCAGCTCATGTTGATGTAAAACACTGTGAACACTGACAGCTGTGTTCCAGCAGCTTCTAATTCATTGCAGACCTGCTGTTTGGTGATTCTTGGTTGACTCTTGACCATCCTGACGGATTGTCTCTCAGCAGCAGGTGATAGCTTGTGTTTTCTTCCTGATTGTGGCAGTAACACAACTGTACCATGCACTTTATACACTGACAAATGATTGTTTGCACAGATGATTTTGGGATCTGTAGCTGCATTAAAATAGCTCCACATGACTCTTCTGTATTTTTTCATTTTTTCTTCTCTTACTTGTTTTAAGACAGTTTTTTCACCTGGTTTCGTAGTGTTTTGTACTGATTTGTACGGGTCTTAGACTGAGGGTGAATTTGGGATGATCAGACCCCTCCCTGGTGTGCTGCTGATCTGAACATATTACTCATTTGCATGCTTCTGCACATTGAGGGGAAAAAACGAATCAGAGTTTTTAATTAACTCACATCTGACACGATGTTAAAACTGTTTTATTTCTTTTCTAGTTGGGTTTTAAATGTGTCATGAATGCCTTTACTATTTTTTTTTATAGAGACAGCAGACTGAAGCAGATTTAACCGATGAGGTAAAGAATCATGTTGCTGCAGTCACCTCAGATAACCTGTGCTGCTGCAGCCTGAGCTTCACACTCTGACCAGCAGGAGTCGCTGCAGGACGCAGCTTCTTATCTGAACTCAACACACGAAGCAGAACCAGCAGCCAATCAGCGACCAGCGTGTGCAGCTCTCGCACCTGCGCACTGCAGCTGTGTTGACTGTGTTGACATGTCCGCTGCTGGGCTTTAATGAATATTTCTGCGGGTTCTGGAGCCTCAGAGTCAGTGACCGTCTTCCGCAGCCCGCCTCATGGAGAACCCCAGAGACCTGGTGAGTCCCGCGGCCTGTCTGTCCGCCAGCAGCCGGCATGGGGCTTTGTTATTGTGGCTGATAGCGGCTGCTTCAAAGTCGATAGAAAGTCTCGCCAAACCTCCGTTGAGAAATCCGGTGCTTTAAATTTATTTCGCTCTTTGACAAAAAATGTGTTAGAACTGTAATGACATTAAAACAGATTCTCAACGAGACCAAGATAATCATTTATTCGGCGTAAATATTGTGCATGTAATATTTTTCAAAACTGTCAAAACCTAACCTTTAAATCTGTTGTTCTCAAAGTCTCCTGCCGAAACTCCGTTAAAAATCCGTCGATATTAGGTTTCCTTTATAATTCCCAAAGAAACACACCTCAGTAGACAATATTTGAAATAATCTGATAAATCGCATAGAATTACCTTTTATTCGGCTTACTTAAACTCCCGTGAGCACATTTTCATTTAGCGAATTTTCACTTTCTTTATCCTTTTTCTATTTTCCCGCTACATTCTCATCTACATTCACGGCGCAGAGCGTCACGGTTACTCCACACGAAAAAAAGCAATTTCAGAAACACACTGTGGTTGTACGTGTTGTTACTGTAAGCCGAATTTAACAGAGGCTGCAGCCGAGTAAGTCCCAGCAGTGCTTTTATGACACGGGGTACATGATGCTGTCAGGACTGAAGGAAAGCTGAAATCTCCAGAATCGTGGAGGTCATCTGTTCGCTCTGACACAGGCGCCAGCTGCGGCTACGGAGTCTCTCTCTCCGCGCTGTCTGTCAGCCTCTCTCTGCCTCAGTCTGCGCACCGCACTGCAGTGCTGCAGGTTACCGACCTCCAAATTTACTGAGGCCAAACACTGAACGCAACAGCTGTCAGGACGCCAAGGATGGAGGGAGAGTGTTTGAATCAGCTGCTGGTTCAAAGTCACATGAAGTTAAAGCAAAGCACACCTTCACCGACAAACATGTAGAGTGGTGACCTGATATTGTTTAGATTTTATCAGAGAATCCTGCAACACATGTGTTTTCTGCTGTCAAATATAGTTTTGATGACAGGAAAATAAGGTTTTGCTAATTTACCTTCAGGTGGTTCACTGTGAGGTTCAGGTGCTTCACTGTGGGGTTTGTGTGACCAATGAGCTCCTCCTCCTCCTCAGGTGGAGCGTCCGTCCAGGAAGCGGCGGGACTCCTTCGGGATGCTGGACGGCCTGGACGAGGACCGCAGCAGCTGCAGCACTGAGTCCAGCGGCGGCAGTGGAGCGTCCAGCCCCGAAGACAGCGAGGACGAAGACTTAGGAGGAGTGACACAACTCACTCCGTCCTCCTCGTCCTCCCTGACGCTCATCAAGACCAACGGACAAGTGTACACCTATCCTGACGGCAAGGCCGGCATGGGTCAGTGACACCATCACACCCACATGTTGTACAGCTGCAGCCAGGAATCAATCAGTTATCGTCTCTTGCATCAGTCATCAACTATTCTGATGATCAATCAATCAGTTTGAGTTCATTTTTAATTTCTAAAAAAACCATCTAAATTCTCTGGTTGCAGCTTCTTCAATGTGAATATTTTCTGGTTTCTTTCCTCCTCTGTGACAGTTCTGAATATCTTTAGACAAAACAAGACATTTAAGGAAACACTGATTCACATTTTTCACCATTTTCTGACATTTTACAGACCAAACAGCTAAACAGTTAATCCAGAAAGTAATTGATACGTTAAAATAATCATTAGTAGAATTTACTGTAATCAAACCAAACCTTTCTAATTCTTTAAATTAATTAATTCTAATTTAAAGCCATACAGATAAATGAATCCTGATTTTTAGCTCTGATTTGGTCACCTCCAACAGATTTCAGAATCAGAATGAATTTCAGTTGTCAGGTGACGTTTAGTTGGAGGTTTTTTGTTGTTGTTGAGGGGAAGGAATGAACAGGAGCTGCAGCGATTAATCCATCAGCTGTCTACAATAAAATCAATCACCAACCATTTAGATAAGTGACTCAGAGTCAACTCCTGAAAAACAAAACAAGACATTTGAGGAAACACTGATCCACGTTTTTTCACCGTTTTCTGACATTTTAGAGACCAAACAACCAATCGATTCATCCATGAAATAGTTTACAGTGAAGATAATTGTGATTCGCAGCCCTGATTCACATTACTTATAACGTTTGTGTGTCTGCTGTCCTCAGCCACCTGTGAGATGTGTGGGATGGTCGGCGTCAGAGATGCTTTCTACAGTAAAACCAAACGTTTCTGCAGCGTCTCCTGCTCCAGAAGTTACTCCTCCAACTCCAAGAAGGCCAGTATCCTGGCCAGGCTGCAGGTAAACAGGACGAACTGTATGACAAGATGCTAGAACTCAGAAGCGTCTTCTGTGCAGGAGGACAACAAGAAAAACCAAAACATTTCTTTGATATGGTATTCTAGGATATTTTGTTTTACAAAAAATGGATTCAACATGGCCAAAGTTTTTCCAGGTGTCCACAGGTGTCACCAACACTGGAAAAAAATAGAGACTCCACATACTATAGATGTTTAACTATTATTATTATTATGTAGTTTTTATACTTGTCTCCTCTCTGCTCTATGGAAACACTGCCTGCAGTTCAGCTGAAAACTCTGATTTCTTTGTTACGTGACTGTTGGTCACAGCTGAGGCAGTCACGGCTTCAGAGTTGTGTTGAGAAGGCAAAAAAATTTTAGTTTTTCACTGGATTGGAGCAAATGGTTTGCTTTCAGCATTAAAAAAAAAAAAAAGCCATATAGAATACAGTGATTTTGAAGAAATATCGCGATTTTAAGCTCAAATTTGGTAAATTTTTCAGAAGGAACAGCATGTTAGAGATGATTCATGTTAAGGAAACTGAAATTCTTTTTGTTTTTACAGTTTTTGGCTGATAGTCGGTGTCATTTTGGTGAGTTTTTAAAGATAATATGACTTTCAAACCGTTTTTGAGGGTCAGAGGAATAAAACTAATGGAGTTGGGAAACAACAGGAAACAGCAAAAATATGTGCAAAAGGGCAAAACAGGACAACATCTTCTAAAAATCATAGAATTCTAATGTCAAATGCGCTAAAAGCAAACACCCCCAACAGAAAACATGAGCATATTGCGATTTAGGAACTGCGACTTCTGTTGGGATTATGAACCTCGCTGCTCTGTTTTCGTCACTAAAATGATTGTTTTGTCTTTGAATGGAGCCCTAGCTTGTGTCTGATGTGTAATTTAAAGGGGAAGCCGCCCACCAAGAAGGCCAAGGTTCTCCAGAAGCAGCCTCTGATGACCAAACTGGCCGCCTACGCTCAGCATCAAGCCAGCCAGCAGGGTGGCGTCAAGAAGAGCGGTGAGTTCAAAACAAGTGAAGAAGTCTGAATGTAAGAATCGTCGTGGCTGCAGCAGTAGCTTCTGTTCTGTCACTTTTCAAGGTTCAGATCTCGACGCATTAGTCATTAATGTTTTCCAGACTCTGTTTCAGGGTAATCTGTGGCTGCCTGCTATCCTAGCTGCTAGTCTTTAGCATAGCATTAGCAACTGTGAAAGCAGCTGTTGTCCTGATTTGTGGAGATGTTTGTGCTTCTTGTTAATTTTTTGCAGTGTCTGCAGAAAGAGGAGCTCCAGGTAGCGCTGGCAGCAGCTCACCTCTCAGCAACAGCACTAGCTTAGCACTGAGCACAGAATAAGCTCCAGTTGCACCACTTATTACCATCAACAGCGGAATTTTTGGTATTTCTGTGTAACTCTATGAATGTTTGTGGAAAACCGTTGCATTTGTTAAACCTTCACCTTCGAACAGCTCTGATGACTCGCCGGAGCTGCTACAGTCTGATGATGTGTTTGTCTGTCTCTCTGTGTAAACAATAGCTTTCAGTGATTGGCTGTTGCTCCTGACATGTAACGGCCAATCAGATAGAGCTGTGGGTGGGACATTGGTGACAACACAGAGTGACGGCAGAGAACAAGCTGCTGAATCAGAGCCCAGAGAGCACATTTTACCAAACATGCCAAATATCAGCCTCAGTGATCAGTAGGGCCTGTTATTGGTCGATCCATACTGTAAAGGTTCCGTAAGATAAAACTTGCTCCTTTCGTCTTGAGCTGTTGTCTCCTGCAGCCGTGAACATGCAGGTAAAGGTGTGATTGATCCTGATGGACAGCGATGAGCATCATCCAATCACATGTGATCAAAAAACAACATTCCTACGCTGTCCTGAACGCACAGATTGACTCTGGGATGTCGAGGACAGTTTGTCAGTACATCACGTTTCCTTTTTTTGTTTGTTTTTGTTTGTTTGCTGCAGTAGCTGTGGAGATGTTTGACTGGGGCCGTTACCTTGGAGATGGAGATGTGACGGGAGCGCCGGTCAGCTGCTTCAAACATGTAGGAGCAACACAACACACAAAAATACACAAAGATACACAAAGATACCTCCATGAAACCTCTCCAGCTGATTACTCAGATTATTACAGTTATTTCTGGTCGCACAAGTCTCCCTAAATTTTAGTTTTGTTCATGCAAATTAAGTGTTTCCTTATTAAATATATGTAATTTTCTGTCAATTTATTTGTAACGGGTATTGAAATTTGTGCCGAGTAAGTACAGTAAACCTGATCAGTCTGTGTGTGGTAAAGACAGAGAGACTGTTTTCTCAAATTTTTGGCCACTTGATAAACTCAAGAGTCTGTTGAGGAAATCAAAACATAATTAACCCAAGTTGTGTGTTTTTGTTATCAAGGTGCCGATGGGGAAGTCGTGGGGCGTCAGCGAAGGAGTTCGAGTCGAGGTACCGAACACCGACAGCGGTCTGCCGATGAAGGTTTACTGGATCGCTGGAATCATCAAACTGGCTGGTAAACACTAACACACCAACAAAAACACACAGCAACACACAAAGAACAACACATGTTCGATAGTTGTATATCTGCTCCTCAAAGCTGACCTGTGTGTGTGTGCGTGCGTGTGTGTGTGTGTAGGTTTTAAGGCGCTGCTGCGCTACGAGGGCTTCGACGGCGACTCCACCAGAGATTTCTGGTTGAACCTGTGTGTTCCAGACATCCACCCAGTGGGATGGTGTGCAACTGGTGGGAAACCTCTGGTTCCTCCTCAATGTAAGGATGCTGTGACCTGTGTTTCCATGGTAACATAAACATACAAACATGGCCGAAGATCAGGTGTCTCCACACGGTCTTAATCTGAAGAGTTTAGTCTGTCAAGTTTGTTTTTATCGGTAAAGTAACCAGCTGGTTACCCAACTAGCCAATAACACCTGTAGCTCCAGGTGTCACATGACCAGAGGAGGGCCAGTTGATTGGCTGCATGTTTATTGTTGGGTCGCAAATGTTTAATATGAATTTATGTGTGTTTCTAGCTATCCTTCACAGATTCACCAACTGGAAAACTTTCCTGATTAAAAGACTGACGGGATCCAAAACTTTGCCGCCAGACTTTTCCTCAAAGGTCACAAAAGACACACAATACAAGACACACATACACAGTTCATAGAAAATATTTGTCCACACACTCTTGTGAGGACTGACTGATAATATTCATTTTCCATGAAGTGTACCCTCACACTGTGGTCAACATCCAGGGCTTTGATCAACATATCCTCCCGGTGCAGGTGCAGGACAGCATGCAGTTCCCCTTCAAGAAGCAGATGAGGGTGGAGGTGGTGGACAAGACTCACCTGTGTCGGACCAGAGTGGCTCTGGTTGAACAGGTTAGTGTCATCGTGTCCAGGTGTTTGTTCCATAAAGCGAAATGATCAAATAATCCAGACTTATTTCTGTTATTCTGACTTGCTGTCAGGTTGTTTTAGATTCCATGAACTAACTGTCCAACTGTCAGGGTAGCTATGATGCTGATATTTTACCGCTGACCAGGTATCCAGGTGTTTGTTTCCAGGTGTTTGTGTTCAGGTGTGAACCTTGCGTTGTTGCAGGTGATTGGCGGTCGTCTGCGGCTCGTGTACGAGGAGTGCGATGACGGGACGGACGACTTCTGGTGTCACATGTACAGTCCTCTGATTCACAGCATCGGCTGGTCGCGCTCCATCGGACACCGATTCAAACGCTCCGGTGGGTCGAACTCTGAAAAAGCTGAATTTAAGCCAGCAGCAGGTTAATGAGCAGACAGCGAGTGTGAAGTTGAGGTATAAACAGCTGTTTTCGTTTGTTTCCAGATGTGGCAAAGAAGCTGGGCGGTCAGATGGATGCACCTGGACAGCTGTTCGCTAAGGTGAGCATCACCTGAAAAAGAGACTAGAAACAGAGAACATTTTGTTGACCACAGAAAACCAGCCTGTAGTTAATTACCTAGCTCGATTAAAAGTCATTTTTAGAAGAAAAATATACAAAAGATTTAAATGATAAAAACTCTTCTGTCTTTTGAGACAACTTTTAAACTGAGTATCAAACAAAACAAGCTCTGAGTGTATTTCTACGTACTAGAAAAATATATTTTCAGAAAAATTTATTTGTTTTATGATTAATAGTTTGTTGTTTTAATAATAGAACCTATCAAGCTGAGATGGAGCATAAATATAAAGTAAAATGGAAACAAGCCATGAGCACGAGCAACACAACGAAACGAACAAATCATAGAAATGTCAAAAAGTCATGTATAAACCAAGAATAAAGATATAGCAGTGATGCACAGAACAAAACTAATCCTTCCAGGGTTCACATGTTACCGAAAGAAGCTACCACACTTTTTAAAAATGTCCCCACTTTCCTAAAAGCATCCTTACATTTCTAAATCTGTCCTCCTCACTGTCGGACTCAGTGTGTGAGTTCCCTGATGTCACCACAGGGGGGCGTTAGAGGACCTGCCTGTGCTGCTCTGCTCACTGTTCTTTGTTCTCACCTGTAGTTTCTGTCGTCTTTAGTTGTGATGTCTTTTGAAAGCTTTGACATTTTTAAAGAGTTGGAACATTTTTAGAATGTTGGGACATCTATATGAAGTTTGGATGTTTTGAAAAGGTTGAGAGTTTTTTTATAAAGTTGGGACAAAGTTGGAAAACAGATCTAAGTTTAAGAAAGTTGGGATATTTCTAGACAGTTAGGACATATTTAGAGAGGTGGGACGTTTTTACAGAGTTGGAACAAAATCGGAACATTTGGAGAAAGTGTTTTGAAAGATGGGACATTTTTACAACGTTCTGACATTTTTAGGAAATTATGATAAAGTTGGGACACTTTGAGAAAGTTGACGCATTTCTAGAGTTCTGGGACATCGTTTGAACGTTGGGATGTTTTTTGAAAGTTGCAACATTTTCAGGTCGTTGTAACAAAGTTGGAACATCTTTAGAAAGTTGGGACAAAATTGGGACAATTTCAGAAGGTTGGAACGTTTTGAGAATTTTTGAAAGATGAGATGATTTTTAGAAAGTTTCAACACTTTTGGACAGTCGGGATATTTTTAGAGAGTTGCAACGATTTTAGAAAGTTAGAACAATATTCAGACATTTGTAGAAAGTTGGGACATATCTAGAGAGCTGAGACGTTTTTGTTCCATCGACTCGTATGTTAGTTTCCTGTTGTTCCTGTTGTCACCACCGAAGGGCAGTACGACACCTTTAGTCACCTGGCTCGTTCTGAGGTCAAAACTCTTCCTAAGCAAAGGAAATGTTCTCGTGATGTTCCCTGATGGTTGCTGTTTGTCCTGTAGGTGAAGGAGGTGGATCAAAGCGGCTCCTGGTTTGAAGACGGGATGAAGCTGGAAGCCATCGATCCGCTGAACCTGTCGGCCATCTGCGTGGCCACAGTCAGGAAGGTGAGCTGAGGTTCTGCTGTGAATCAATCCGCCGCCGACTCCATGTAACCAGCTGCTTCCTCCACCAGGTGCTGGCAGACGGATATCTGATGATCGGCATCGACGGCTCGGAGGCGGCCGACGGTTCAGACTGGTTCTGCTACCACTCCACCTCCCCCTCCATCTTCCCCGCCGGCTTCTGTGAGATCAATAACATTGAGCTGACGCCCCCTAGAGGTACGACCACCTTCAGACAGATACACCAAACAGCTCCAGACAAACGGCAAGGACAGGGAGGACGTTCATAAAAGTTGAAACGTTTGGAAAAGGTCGAGACATTTTTAGAATGTTGGGATGTTCTTAAAAAGTTGGAATGTTTTTAGAAAGTTGGGATGTTTGTAGAAAATTGGAACGTTTTTAAAAAAGTGGGGATATATTTAGAAAGTTTGAACCTTGAACATTAGAAAGTTGGTTAATTTTTCAAAAGGTGAGACATTCTTAGAAGTTTGAGACGTATTGAAAGCTGGGATGAAAGTTGGACGACTGTGAATCTTAAAACAGTCGTAAAAATTGCCTTTACTCATGTCCTGAGCCTAAGCTGATGTCTTCACGTTCTTGAAGATATTTAAATTACAATTACACTCAATGTGCGATCAACAAGTTCTGAGACTGATACTGTAAAAATCAAAAACCTGATTTAAGTTTGAGCTCCATCCTTTTGCATTGATTCTCTGCTCTCAGTGCTCCTGCAGCATGTGTTCTTCTCTTCAGGAAGCATGTAAAGCGCCATCTGAGAATTTTCTGTACAGGAGAGATGAAGAGGCTCCTGTTCAATGAAACTTTTTCTGTTTCTCAGGTTACACCAACCTTCCCTTCAGGTGGTTCGAGTATCTGAGGGAGACCAAGTCTGTGGCAGCTCCGGTGAACCTCTTCAACAAGGTGAGAGCAGCTGAAAGCACCAGATGGCGCTATTTTTGTTTTCCTTTGTTTTGTTTTTTAGGTGAAACTGATGTTTATGATCAAAAAAACAACAATGAGAAAAAAGTAGAGACTTGGTTTAGCTCTAATCTTACTGTTAATGTGCAGACAGATAATACTAAAGTTACAGTTGAAACCAGAAGTTTACATACGCTGTATAGAAAGACTTTTTTTTTTAGTGTCTGACATTAGAGTTAGAAGTAAGTAATATAAGAATAATAGAAAAGTAAAAAAAAATCTCTATAAAATTATCTCTCATTATTCTGGCATTTAGCAAATATAAGCAATTTTGGTAATCCTGAGTCACATTTAATGTCAGACAGTGAGAAAAAAAAAAGGTTTTTATGTCTTTTTATACAGTGAATGTAAACTTTTGGTTTCAGCTGTATATGTAGAGAGACAAAAGCAGGCTGGCATTATTGTGAAGTTTAACATTAGCATACTTGTTTATCTAATATTGGATGCAGAAATGATTCAACTGGATATCTTGAAAAACCTGATCTTAAGTTTTTGCATAGAATTTTTTTTTTTTTTGAAAAAGTTTGGAAAAGCCTCACGGCTCCGAAACTCCTCGTGTTGAATTCAGCAGCAGAAACATGCTGATGTTTCCCTGTAGATATTTGTCTGACCTCCTTCCTCCATCAGGACGTCCCGAATCACGGTTTCCGTCCCGGCATGAAGCTGGAGGCCGTCGACCTCATGGAGCCCCGCCTCGTCTGCGTCGCCACGGTGACCCGCATCGTCCACCGGTTGCTACGGATACACTTTGACGGCTGGGAGGACGAGTACGACCAGTGGGTGGACTGTGAGTCACCTGACTTGTACCCGGTGGGCTGGTGTCAGCTGACTGGATACCAGCTGCAGCCTCCCGCTGTGAACGCAGGTAACTCACCTGAGTGACAGCTAAACTAGAGAGCTTTGAGCAGGTAGACAGATTTTGAACAAGTGTTTGTTTGTTTCAGGCTCCAGAGATCTGCAGTCAGCAGCAAACAAACAGAGGAAGAAGTCTCAGCAGTACAAAGGACAGAAGAAAAGTAGGTCCTTTTTTACAACAGAAAAAGTCTGAAAACTGTTGGAACTTAATAACAAAATGTGACTCATTATCGTTTTATTTAAACCTATATGCAGCCTCTTATTTGGCACTTTAACATCCTTATGTCTGCTTCATGTCTTCAAAATTCAAAAACCAGCCAACAGGAGCCCCGGCAGCTCATCTTTCACTTTAGTTTTAGCTGCATTTCAGACACTCGAGGTATGAAGCTGAAATTCCAGATTGAGTTAGTGTCCAAAAATATTTAAAAACTACAAAAATCTTTCCATGGTCAACATTGACTCAAAAAAATATCCAAACGGAATTTTACAAAATGCACAGCATGACAAAAAAAATGTCCAAAATAACAAAAACCTTTCCTGAATCTCTGATGAGAAGTGACTTATGCAGAAGTGGTCCAAAATTAATTCCTTATGTCCGGTTTTATGCAAATGATGTGCTCCTGTTTCTCTCTGATATTAATGGCTTTAGAAATACGTCAAATGAAACAGACCACATCTGTAGTTCTGGGGTATTACTGATGTCGGATATGAAAACTAAATCTGCAAAGTTATGTCATAAAAAAAAACTAATTTAACCCCAAAAGATTCTTATTGAGCTGATATTCTGATATATTAATTGAATTTCCCTTCTGGGATGAATAAAGTATTTTTCATTTCATTTCATTTTTCATTCTTGATGTTGTTTAATTGTCTGAACTCCAAGCAGTTTCCAGCTGTTTTTTTTTTTTTTTTGCTTCAGACACATTTTCCTTCGCTGTGACTCATTGTTCACTGCAGCATAAAGTCCTGCACCTCAGTGGAAACAGAACAACTGTGAAGGAGGAGAAAGGACTCAGAAATCATGATTTTAATGTAGAATTGGTTGATTTTCCTGATTAAACTGTGTATCATAGAGGAGTACTTCAAGAACAGATTCAGTTGGTTGTTCATCCCAACAAAACTGAGAGTAACGCATGATTAGTTCAAGGTCTGTTGGAAAGTTGAGAATCAGAAGATTATTTGTCTTTTACAGTTTCTTATTGTGATGAATATTGTAAGTAAGGTGATTTTTAAAAAAGATAAGATGCTCTTCTATTGGTTTATTGGTTCATTGGGTTAATGTTGTTTTCATCGTCTTATTTGTCACTCTGATCTCTGTATTAGTCAAATGTAATCAGATTACTATTTAAAGATGTTTCTGTCTCTCAGAGAGGAAGTTGCCCATCGCTAAGCGACCCGTCAGCCTATCGGGCGCCGTGGTAACCGGCGTTCCCAGGAGCCTATCAGGAGACGAGAATGAGACTCCGCCCGACTACCCATCACCCCCTCCTCCGGCCTCAGCAGCCCAACCCACCGCCGCCGACCCAGAGGGCAGAACCGAGGGCGGAGCAGGTAACCAGGGGGCAAGTAACAAGGGGGCAGGTAAATAGGGGGCAGGTAACAAGGGGGCAGGTAAATAGGGGGCAGGTAATTACTGTCACAGCTTTTTACCTGCATGGAGACACAGCAAGTCAGGCCTTAGAACAAACGAGTCTTTGTGTGTCACTTTGAGGTTGTTTCGTGTCTCTTTGTGGCTGTTTTGTGTCTCTTTGTTGTAGTTTTGTGTGATTTTGTGGGTTTTTCGGTGTCATTTTGGTTGTTTTGTGCCACTTGTGTCTCTTTATGTTTGTTAGCAGTCATTACACTTAAATATCCTGGTTCTGGACTTTTTAAACCTTCATTCCTGGTCGACGTTTTCATTCATCGACACCTTCCTGCATGTGCTCACTTAGTGTTCTGTTGTGTTGTGACCGTGCAGAGGGGTGGTGGTGTTGATGAATCCTCTGATCTTGTTTGTTCCTGCAGGTTCTCAGGTGAAGGAGGAGAACGTTGGGTGTCCGGAGCCTCAGAGGACGGAAACAGAAACCAACGGATCGTCTGCTCAGTTCCAGTAGGCCTCCGTCCATTCTGTCTGTCTACTGTGATACAAACACTGATCGTCCTGTTTCTCTGACGTTTCATTTCCTGACAGCAAAAAAAAAACTCCTTCAGAAAAAACATCTCTGATACAACAAAGAGAAGCTGAAGAAGCAAATTTACTCATTTTCTGGGATCAACAGGAAAAAAAAAACTTTAGTTTTTCAATGCTAAGATCTCGATCTGTGTTCGTGTTCGAGGGTCAGAACTGCAGCAAAGTGAAACTGTGACGTCACGGTGAGATTCATTAAAAAACACTGTGTGTTTGTGTTCAAGTGTGAGTGATGACGAAGCATCAGGACGCCACGGAAAGAAAAACCAGCAACAGGAGCCACAGCAGCTCGATTTTCACTTTCAGCTGCAGCTCAGAGACTTGAGGTGTGAAGCTGAAATTCAAGTCAAAAATGACAAAAAGTCTTTCCCATGTGACTCAAAACTGATCGAAAAAGACTCAAAAAGTGGTCCAAAGTGACACAAAAATTGTCTAAAATCGCAAATATTTGTTCCAAAATGACTCAAAACTTGTCCAAAATGGAAAACCATCTTCCAGAATGACCCAAAATAATTTTCAAAAAGTCTGACAGTTATCTGAAATTAGGGAGACTTGTCCAAGATGGCTTAAGAATTGTCTAAAATGGCAACAATTTTGTCCAGAATGACTCAAAAGTTGTCCAACGTGAGTAAAGAATTGTGCAAAATGAATGAAAAAGGTCTCAAAAAAACGTCCCACATGCCTGGAAACTTGTGAAAGATGCATGAAACTTGTGTGAATGTATTTGGATGACAAAGCGTCAGGACGCCACGGAGAGAAAAACCAGCCAATCGGAGCCACGGCAGCTCGTCTTTCACTTCCTGGTTTCACATCTCAGAGACTCAACAGATTCATACGTTCAGACAATCGAACAGTCGGTTCGAGTTCAGCAGAGAGTTTGATGGAAAGTTTAAAATCACGCAAACGTGAGTGAAGTTTGGTTGAAGGTGTTTTATCCGAAAATATTTATGAATCACGAAAAGGCTCATTCTGCTTGATTTCTACTCGCTGTGAGAAGACAAAAACAAAAACGCAGATTTTTACATGAGTCGTTTAAAAGATGGTCGCAGGTCATTTAACTTTGATGACTGATCGTCTAAAATGGTCCAGAATGACTGAAAAGTTGTCAAAAAGAAAAGAATGACGATTTCAAACTTGCGCATAATTAGTGAAAAATGTCCAAAATTAGACTAAACTTGACAAAGAAGAAATCTAATTGTTTAATTGTTCGTGCAAAACCTGTCTAAAAATGTTTACATAATATACATTTGGCCAAAATTACCAAAAATGATCCAAAATAGCTTGTTGGAAAACTGTCCGTACCATGACGCAAAACTTTCCAAAGAGTAACGGAAATTTCCAAAATGAGTCGAAATCTGCCCAAAATCACAAATATGTATAAAAGGTTTTCCAAAATTGCTCAAAACATGTCAAAAATGACAAATGGATCATTTAGAACGTCGTCTGAAATAAGTAGAAATTGTCCAGAATGACACAAAACTTGTCAAATTACTCTAAACTTGAAACGCAGCAGCCAGAAATAAAGCGGAATGATCCTTTAAAGCAGATTCAGTGTCGTTCGTTAAGAGTTTATTGAAGGAAAAAAAAGAACATTAGTGGTTCAGCAGCTCCAAGAATCATAAAGTCTTTACTAACTATTGATACCTCACAAAAATATTAAATACAACTAATTTTTTAACTTTTAAAAGTTTGAAGACAAAAAGGTTTAAATTGATGTAACAGATTATTTCAAAAACACAGTAGAAAGAATATATTTGATTTTAAAATAAAGATGATCAGATTCTAAAAAGCAAAGTCTAATTTAGAAAAAAAACAGATGTTTAATAACAAACTTCTAAAGAGCAGCCGTGTTCTGTTTCCGACTTTACATGATGATACAAACGTATATTTAACGTGTTTTAGTAGATAAAATGTTGTGAAGGTTTGTTGGTGACTAAAAACTAAAGTGGAAAAATGAAAAGTCCGTCTGTGAGGTTTTATATTAAACTGATTAACTGTAGCCTGAAGCGTAAGTTGGTGTTTGTTGAAAAGTAAAACAACAGATTTACAGAGAAAACAGCCGAAGAGCTCAAACTGCTCAGAGACAGAATCTAAACTTCAGTTTCTGTGACCAAATCCAACAATCATCAGTTTACCAAAATGTGATTCGACCGTTTTTCCATTATTGTTAAAATACGACAGATAAATTGAAACAGTACCAAATTTAACAGTTAATTACTTTAAAATCTGATGTCAACTGTGGAAGCCGCAAAAGAAAACTATGCAAATTTAGACTAAATAAGAGAATCCTTTCACTGAGTCCTTGTTGTATACTCTCACATATAAAGTTTTACTAATTGGTCAAAACAAGGCATTGACATGTCGACTTGTCTCTTGATTTTGATCTCGTAGTTTTTTAATTAAGAATTTTGACTGTGTTTCAATTTTCCTATCTAGCCAAAAGACATCTGTGCAAAAAATATTTTAAGATGAAAAAAAGTCCAGAGATGCTCATAAATGACAAAAGCATTGGTCTGAAGTGACCCAAAAGTGACCAACGAATGGACCTAAATGACATGAAACGTGTCCAAAATGACAAGAAATGGTCCAAAGAGACTCAAAAGTGGTTAGCAATAATAAAAAAAAATGTCGTAATGACTTTAAAATAAAACACAAAACATTGTACAAATGACTCAAAAATGAAAACAGGTCCAAAATGACTCAAAACTTGTCAAAAATGACAAAAAAACAAAAACAAAAAAAGGTCCGAAGTGACTCCAAATGTCTGCAATGACGAAAAATGTTGAAAGTGACTCAAAAATTTTACTCAAAAATTTTCCAAAATGACAAAAAATGGTCCAAAGTGACTCAAAAAATGACAAAGTATTTGGTCCAAAATGACTTAAAACTAATCCAAAAATTTAAAAAAAAAAAAAAATGTGTCCAGAGTCACTCAAAAATAGTCAAAATAACAAAAGAAATTATTGAAAATGACTCAAAAATTTTACCTAAACTCCAAAATTTGGACAGAAATAATTACAACATTGTCAAACTCGCCATCATTGTTTCAACTAAGTACTTTAAAATTGAAAGTTTTGCTGTCCTGTCTCGACATTTTAAACCAGTAACGCAAAAAAAAAAAAGTCTTCAGTTTTATGTGTTTTCTTGGTGTAACTTCAGTCGCCCATTTTTGACTCAACATCGTTCATTTTTCGGACCCACTGATGTCTGATGATTCAATCATTCTGACTGCTGTGGTGACTTTTTGTCTTTTGTCAAGTCTGAATTTTCACCAGTTTAGTTTTTCCTGCAGTGATAAAGTTCCCACATGGATCTAATCTGGATGTTTGTTGTCTGACGGCGAAAATGAAATCTGGTGTTTTCAACCGAACTTTGAGCATCTCGAACTCTAAACTCGTAGCTGTTTTATAAATTCACTGCTGTTTGTATGTCGTCTGTTGGTGTTTGTCGTCTTTTTGTACGTGAATCTTCAATAATGTCGAACTGTCCTCTTTGTATTACGGTGCTATCGATAGATGATATATATCAATATATAAATCTACACATTTGATAATGTTTTTATGGAATGACTTTGACGAACTGTCTGTGACTCTGGTGAACATGTTGTATTTGTATCTGCAGCAGATTTTGTATCTGGAGGAAATGTGAGGATTCGATGATTTTCCTCGTCGGTTTGTGATGTTGTCGTGTTTTATCGGTTTTCTGTGGGGTTTTAAACGGCAGCGTTTTCTTCCACTGTGGTTCGGGACCCAAAGACTGAAACAATGTTGTGAAGTTTGAAGCCGAGATGCCGCTGGTTGATTTGAAGAAAGTTCGACTGAGCTTATTATCTTTGATTTTGTGGTCAAAACCGAAACTAAAACCAGAGTTGGATCAGGTGGGAAGTTCTGTGGGGCAAAAGAAAGAAATCCAAGATCGGATCAAAAGCAACATTTTGGAGATAATTTAAGTCAAGATTATGGATTTAATTTCTACAGATAAGAGGTTGTGGATCAGATTGGAAGTCTGGAACTGGGCGCTTAAGTTATCTTCAAAACAAAGCCTGGATTGGGTACAAAATCTAGGATTGATCATCACTGAAACTGGACTGGTCCAGGACTGGATGCAGGACTGTAAAACATTCAGGACTATTAGGTTGGTGTCACAAATCTGGTCTCAGAATTGGATCAAATAAGAATTGGACTAAATTGGGGTTTTTTTGGGGTTTTTTTTTTTTGAAGTCCAGATTTGGTGCATAATTACATTGAATGTAAATGTTTCCACTCGTTGACATAAAGTCATCGGTTCTTGGTTGTGAAATTAGAACCCTGTTCCCCAACCAAGACTGAAACCAAAGATTAATCAGGTGTAAAATTTAGTGAGACAAAAAATTCCAAGATTGGACCAGATGCAAAATCTTGGAGATAATTTAAGTTTGTTGGTTTATTTTCTTAAGATTAGAGGATAATTCAGGATAATTAGGTCAGTGTCAGGAATCTGGTTTAGAATTCAGTCAAACAACCCAAAACAGACCAGAAAATTAAACTGGATCCAAAACTTTTGTCATAATTTAGACTGGAAACCTTTTTACCGTTGATCTGGTGGGGAATCTTGTGCCCAAACCAAAACTAAAACCAGAGTTTGATTAGATGGAACGTTTTGTGGAGCAAAAATATTCCAAGATTGGATCATATGCAACAATTTGGAGATAATTTAAGCCTGGTTTATTTTCTTAAAGGATAGTTAAGAATAATTGGATTGGTGTCACAAAAGTTTCGACCAACCCAAGACTGAACTACGTAAAATGGTAAGAATACAAGATTTTGTATTTAACTTGGATTGAGCATATTTTATCTTCACAGACCAGAAAATTAGACAGGATACAAAATTTTGCACTAAATTTAGGAGGGAAACATGATCTTATTATCGTTTGTCTGATCAAATATTTGTGCCCAAAATCTAAACTAAAACCAAAGTTACATCCAGTGTAAAGTTTTTTTTGTTGTTTTGTTTTTTTCGGGATGAAATCAGCAACTTTGGAGACAATAAAATCAGCGTCAGGAGTTTTATATCTGTACATCTTGCGTTCAAGTCAAGACAGGATTCGATGGAAACTCTCTTGCTTGGATCTTGAGTTGGTTCTTGTTCACTACGAACACAAACAGGCCCCAGAAAACGTTTTTTTTTTTCTTTTCTAAACGACATCAGAAAATGTTTCCTGAGAAAACCACGGCTGCTCTCGGCTTCTGGTGGCTGCATTTATTCAACTTTACTTTCCTGAGCTACAGAACTCATCTTAAATTCAGCCGATAAGCTTCTGTCGGTGTGTTTTCATACCGTTGCAGACGACATTTGAATCTCAGTATTTCACAGGTAGCAGAGCCGACAAAAAAAACTAACCGAAAGGACAATTTTCATAAACAATTTTTTTTACAATGTGCCAATGAGAAAAACATTGAATGTTGGTCCCACACTGATTAATGAAAACCTGCCGATACTGTTCATGTCCATGTCGTCCACATGGCGTTTACTGAGCTCTGATCAAAATAAATGTCTGAAAGGTGTGTGTATATATAAATATATAGATATAAATCTATATACTGAACATGTCTGACAAAAGAAATGTAGTTCTGTACTGATGTTTCATGAAGCTTTTTTTAATACATTGTGCAATTTTTGGCAGCATGATTGTGAAGAAATTATTACATTTAGATGTAAAATAAATGACTCACTTTACATTTTTATGCAATAAAATGTTAATTGAAGTTGTTGTTGTTTGTGTTTTATTTCACTATTTGTGTTGTAAGCTCTTAATGTCTTTTTGTGTTGATAATTTTAATCTATTGAGTGACATTTTATGGGGTTTTTTTTGCCAGATGCTAGTTATTTTTTATATCCCTTTAAATACGTGTTTTCAGGAACTTGGTCACCCTGTATAATTAAGTTATCGTATTTATTTTTTTTATCTGTTTTCTTCTGTAAGACTGAAACCAAGAGCAGGTTGGGTACCAAAGTTCCAAGACTGTCAGCGTGCAGTGTAATGTATAATATGTCTTACTACAGTGTGTCATGTGATAGTTTAGTACGTCCTAAAAATGTCACAGTATAGAATATCCTTGACAACATTGTTGTGTAGCTCGTTGTTTAAACATCACAGCATCATACGTCGCAAAAATATTGTTAAAAAGGTCATTAGAAACGTCAGTATGGTTTTGAAAGTATGGTTAAAAATGTCATAAAATGTAAAAATTATGTTAAAAACATCAGAGTAGAGAATTTAATTGAAAGCATCATAGCAGAGTGTGTTGGTAAAAATACCACAGTTTACGATGTTGTGATGTACAGTCGTGACTCGATAGTCTGACCCTTAACAATCCAACACCTTGCTATCCGACAGGCTTTTAGGAAAAACGAACGAAACCCATTCAAAACAGCCTTAGCATACCAACAGCCTTGGATTCTGACTCCAACATGACATTTTATGTCACAAATCAGGATAACGGCGTTTTATCTGACTGAACAATCCACAGATTGGCTACATTCAGACTGCAGGACTTAATGCTCAATTCAGATTTTTTTGTGAAATCCGATTTTCTTGTGAGTTCGTTCACATTTCTAGTTAAATACGACTTGTATGTGATCTGCTGTGTGAACTTCATACGACCCAAAAGTGTCCCGCATGCGCAGAAGAGGACACGACGACGTCACATGTAGCGAGCATGCTCAGTGTTTATGGAAGTAACCTTGGTTGGTGGTGGCAGCAGCGCCACCGATGGTGGAAACAGAAGTGTGAGCGCTAACTAAACTAGTATCAGCAGCTAACGAGTGCCTGTGCGTTCGGGACACTTCCACCCCATCAGAGCGCTCCCCCAGTATGGAAGTGTCCCCGACTGCGCAGAATATTTGGATATTCATCATTAATTGGGCCTGAATATCCAGAGACCAGAAAGTGCTATTGGGACCAGCCCTGCTAGTTATTATAAGAATGAATATGAACAATAAATGAGCCTTCCAGCATCAAGCCCTCCTCATATCTCGACCTCTGTCTTGACAATCCGACAGCTTTGCGATCCGACATAAAAGAAGGTTTTACATTTAGTGTCGGATGATCAAGTCATGACTGTATTTTAGTGTCATAGCATCAAGTAAAAATGCAAAAAACGTCCAAACTTCAAGTATGACGTAAAACCAACAGAACAAGGTTTACATTTCTGGAGATAATCTACTTAAGGACATGACTTTAATGTCAATAGAGGTCTTGGGTAAGTTTAATTTTGAGAATAATACTGGAACAAAGACATTTTAGAGATAAAAAGTCAGCATCAGGAGGTTAAAAATCTGGAATTAATCAAAAAAAACTTTGCATCAGAACAAATACTGAAACAGTTACAAGGTTGAGCCAAAGATATGTCTAAAGTTGTGGAGACTGGAAGCATTTATCTTTTCTAGAGAGGAAGATTTTCATTCTCAGGATTCTCGATATGGTTGTGGACCAAACGCTTGAATCTTCAGAAAACAGCGGCGTTAATGGAGAAGGTGAGTTTAACAGCATCAGCAGTCGGCCGGAGGTTTAAAGTCTGGTCCTGTCTCTTCAGGTCTGTAAAAGGAAACAGGTGTCAGCAGATCAGCGACTCTGGATTCTGGATCTGGGCCTGATGTGTTTCCCTGCTGGACGTCTGGACTCCACCCAGCAGAACCGAGGTCAGGAGGGTCTGCTGATGTTGGATCAGCTGCTCAGGAGGTAGATTTCAGCATCCAGCGTTGCATTACTGAAATGCCTGGACTTCTAAAAGCAGCTTCTCTCAGACCTGATATTCTGAGTTCTGACCACCAGCAGCTACAGTTAGTCAGATTTGACCAGCTATGTTCTTAGAGCTCATTAATTACATTGTTAGCATCACAAACAAGGATCCATCCTCTGCAAGAAAACAGTCTCCAAGTGATGCACCATTTCCCCCTAACTGATTATCCTCAGTAAAAAAAACAAACCTGTCCATCTGTTTTGGGACTGATTTATTAGCAATAGTCTGCCTCATTTTGTCCAAACAGGAGTCCAAAGTAAAACATTTACAGCAATTTAAGACCTTTAGCAGCAGCATTTCATGTTTTTCTCACTGAATTATTTAAACAATTGCAAGTTCATTTTCTGTTGATCATCTGCTAGTTGCGGCTCTGATTCAGTCATGACAGTTTGACGTAACCTGTCTGAATGACTATCGCCCCGTCTCGTAGGACCTGAGCTGGAATAAGAACACCACAGCGATCATCAAACCGTCCCAGCAGAGACTACATTTCCAGAAACAAGCCTCTCTCCCTGCCAGCACCCTCAGGATTTTCTACAGAGGTGTGGTGGAGAGCGTTCTGACATCCTGCATCTCCACATGGTCCTCCAGCTGCAATCTGTCAGACAGAAAAGCTCTGCAGAGGATAGTTAGAGGAGCTGAGAGGGTCATCGGAGTTTCCCTCACCTCTGTGCAAGAACTTTTCCAGAACCGCTGCAGGAGCAGGGCACTGAACATTGTCAGGGACTCCTCACAGCCTCTCCATAAACTGTTTGAACTGCTGCCATCAGACAAACGTTTCCGGAGCATTAAAGGAAGAACCTAAAGACTGATCAACAGCTTCATTCCCCAAGCTGTCAGAATGCTGAACTGCTGATCCAGATATGCAAACACTTGTTTAATTGCTTTAAGTTATTGGATCCTGGAGAAACGC
>NW_007580213.1:69249-69948 GCF_000690725.1 Stegastes partitus | reverse complement strand
TGAAGAATAGCAGCAAATCTGAGAAGGTAGAAGCATGAAATGTAGCTGCTGTTTAATTTCACCGTTTAATCAATGACTTGGCTCGTTTCAGCTCCAAATTAAAGCCAACTACGCAGAAAACCAAGAAGCCATTTGACTCCAGGCTCCCTGCTCAGGCTGGAAGACGTAACAAAGCCCTGCTCGAGTGTCCTTGAGCAAAACACCCGAGTCCCTGCAGGGCCGCTGCTCTGTGAACGACCTCCCCGTTGAGTCGACCGAGGTGTTCTTCCATCAGGTCCTCCAGGGCTGAAAATCCCTTCTGGTGCTCAGAGTGCTGCATGTGGACATTGTTTTGTTACATAAAGCTCATATGCAGCAGTTAATCGCTCAACATGCAGGTCCACTCGTGGAGATAAGTTGTGTTTTCCTGCAGCGCTTAATCGGTTTCCTTTAAACCATAAACTTGTGCTTACCGGAAGTGTGATTAGATTGTAGAGGGGAGGCGAGAGGAGGGAAAAAACAAAACACAACCGAAAACCTGCCTTAAACCCTCAGAAGTGTAGTTTACAAAGACGTAGTGTTCTGCAGCACAATGCCATCGGAGTTCACTGTAACTTTATTAAAGCTGCAGCAGCAGTTTATGGCTTTGTTCGATTTCTGACCCTTTGTGGTGTTTGGAAAGAAAAACCCAACAAAAGACAGCATTCGTGAGCAGAGAAC
>NW_007580213.1:67076-68128 GCF_000690725.1 Stegastes partitus | reverse complement strand
CTATGACATGTATGGGTATGTAGATGCTTATGTATAGATAGATGTGTCAATGTGGGGGTGTGTATACTGTGTTGAATTAAACTGAGCACCACAGTGTTACACAATGATCACCACCGTCAGATATGAACAAGGAATTCACTGACCTGAGAGACACAAGACGGTCAACAAGACGCTCTCCTATCGTGTGGACAATAAGAGGTCACTCTGTCTTCATAATAACAATCTGTGGAAAGTTTCCTCCTGATTTGTTTTTTCCTGAGGAAGGACATTGATGCACTCATCTCTTCATGCAAAAGGTGCTTCACTGGATCCCTGTATGTAAATGTTTTTTCATAGAACATCCGAGGAGGCTTACTTTTAGAGGACACCACGCACACCCTCCTTGATGACATGTGTAGCTTCTTATGTTATACAAGAATCCTCCTCTTACAGAACATGTTTCCACTTTTCCCAGAAGGGTCTACAAGCAGAGAATGCTCATGGCGAATGGCAATTCAGTTTACAGTCTACCAAACGGGTAACATAACATAAACAGAGACATTCAGGCACTCTGTCAGTGGGCAGTCAGTAAATATGTAAGGGCAAAAGCTACAAACACACAGGTCACCATGGAGAGAATCATAAAAAAAACAAAAAACAAATGTTAGCAAGTAAATACAATGCCTGGCCATTTCTACTTGCTACCATCAGCAGCATTAAGAAACGTCATTGCAGAAGGAATAAAAGAATTTGCATATCTATTTGTTTTCCTAGGGGAAGTGAGGTAGCACCGTCCGGAGGGCATGAAACAGAATTTGTACCTTAGGACGTGGTCAGAATGGTTCATAATCTGTCTGGCTTTCTTTCTTTCTCATTATTCTGGCATTTGGCAGATAGAAATGAACAAGGAGGAGGAGCCAGATCTTTACCTGCACAGTGTCAACAAGGCTGTTTAGTGATCATTATGCTCTCATATTTTTAAATCACAGGAGTTCATTTTCAGAGCCACACAACACATCCACACTGCTCTGGTTAGTACTCACAAAGGAAAAGTATAACAAACATCCCCATTT
>NW_007580213.1:63616-64986 GCF_000690725.1 Stegastes partitus | reverse complement strand
CTTTTGTCTTGTCAGTCCATAGAATACTCTCCCAGAAGTCTTGGGGGTCATTCAGATGTTTGTTTGCAAATGTAAGATGAGCCTTTATGGTCAGCAGTGGTTTTGGCCTTGGAACTCTGCCATGGATGTCATTTTTGCCCTGCAGTCTCTTCCTTATTGCTAAGTCATGAACACTGAGCTTAACTGAAGCAAAGGAGGCCTGCACTTCTTTAGATGTCCTGGGTTCCTTTTTTAACTCCTGAATGAGTCGTCGCTGTGCTCTTGGGGTCATTTTGATAGGCCGGCCAATCTTGGGTAGGTTCACCACTGTTCCATGTTTTTTCCATTTGTGGATAATGGCTCTCACTTTGGTTCACTGGAGTCCTAAAGCTTTAGAAATGGCTTTGTATCCCTTTCCAGACTAATAGATGCCAGTTACTTTATTTCTCATCTGTTCTTGAATTTCTTTGGATCGCAGCATTTTGTTGCAGCTTTTTGAGATCTTTTGGCCGACTTCACTTTGTCAGACAGGTTGATTGAACAGGTCTGGAGATAATCAGGCTTGGGTGTGATCAGTGAAATTGAACTCCTCCTACTTTCCAAAAAAAAATGTGATTAGTCACATTTAATTCATGATTTAACAAGGAGGGCAATTACTTTTTTCACATAGGGCCAGGTAGGTTTGGATAGCTATTTTCCCTTAAAACATTAAATCATAATTTAGAAACTGCATTTTGTGTTTATTTTGGTTATCTTTTGTCTGATGTCTAAATTTGTATGATGGTCTTAAACATTTCAGTGGTGGAAATATTACAAAAAATAAGAACTCGAGAAGGGGGCAAATACCTTTCACAGCACTGTATTTACATGTGCTGGTAGATCAAATCAGAATGTACACTTAACTGAAGACATGGAATCAGAGAATAAATAGTACAGATTGGTGAAAGTGGAGACACTCAATGTGCTGGATTGTATTGGTGAAATGCAAAGTTGTCACTGCTGTGATTGTGAGTAAAATTACACTAACACACACAAACTAATGGTGAACAGGAGTTCACAATGACTAAAGGAATGAACTAACAGCCAACGTTAAATATCATACACTCTCTTCTCAAAGACAGCCGTATTAGAGATTCAAACATAATATAGTGATGCTACACTTTCATCAACACACATGTATTTGAAGAGTTCAGCTAACATCCAGTTGTAGTTCCTTGTGGAACCTCTTTGTGCCAGACTTTCCCATCAGGCTGCTCTCTCCACTTCAGGGTGACTCCACTCACTCCTTTCTCCTTCAGTCTGTCCTGGAGCTGAGAGACAAACATGGCAGCCATTGTTGAAACATCCATTCAAACTGAAATCTGTGTTGAGTTTGTAGGAAGCTAGCTTTC
>NW_007580213.1:58862-63288 GCF_000690725.1 Stegastes partitus | reverse complement strand
AGTGGTGGAAGAAGAAGCTGCTCCCATCAGACCAGTGATACTTAGGATCTCTAAATAAACCAGTCCATGCCTGACTGTGGACTACGTTTTGGAGCTGCTGGTTTTCAGTCTCATTCCTCACAGTGGGCAGGTCTATGAAGTTCTCCCTGCAGTACTTCTGAGCACTGGACCAAGACATGGTTTTATTCACAGCAACGTACTCAGGATCCAGCTGTGTTCCTGCAGTTTGAGGGAGAAGATGAGTTCACTTAGTGAATTTAAAAGCTGTATTATTTTAAGACTGAAGGACTTCATGTAACAGAAACAGTTCACCCCTGTGCAATATCACTTCAATGACACATGATTCAAAATTGTATCAACTCTTACTCAGTATTATTTCTGAGTTACACTGAAAATACAAGCCCCAAGATAGAAACTTAAGGCAACAAAGGTGAATACACCAATGATCCATCCATCCATTATCCATACACCACTTGATCCTCTGTAGGGTCGTAGGGGATCTGGAGTCTATCCCAGCTGACTGTAGGCAGGGTTCACCCTGGACAGGTCACCAGTCTATCACAGGGCCACACTGAGACAGACAGCTAAGAATACTTCCATTCACACCTCCCCACAATTTAGAATCACCAAATAACCTCATCAGGTCTACGGAGTGTAGGAGGACACTGGAGATCCGGGTGCGAACAAACACAGGCACAGGAAGAACATGCAAACTCCATACAGTGATCCTAAGCCAGGAGTCCAACCCAGGATGTTGTAGCTGTGGAGCGACAGTGCTATCCACAGTATCACTGTGTCGCCCACCTGTGCAAACCCGTCCCCCCCAAAAAACTCAAATAACCTGTGATGACTAAAAAACAAAGAAAGTAAAAAAAAACCTTGTTTAGCTTTTCAGTAAGCCTCACGAAATAAGAGCCGCAGTGTTCACTTTCCCCAAATAACGCAATCGACAGGACCCTTTGTGATTTGACTCTTGTGAATCTTAGCGCTCTGTATAAGAAATAGAAATAATAAACTAAAACAATAGAATAAGAGTAAGAGCAATAAATAGCAGTATTTCCAATATTCCTAAAATATGTGCAAAGAAGCAGGGTTACTGAGTTAGGTGTGGTAACAATCAAACTCTTAGATTGACAAGTGCTTGAGATGGAGTTGAGACTTACCAGTCAGTGGAAAAGAAAGTGCATCACCTTAATAATCTAATAATCTACCTTGATGGACAGTTTGAGGTCCAACGTGTTTGTTATGAACCTGTTATGAACCACACACACACATTCAGCCTGTAATATCACCGGCTCCATTTCCGAACATGCCATACTGCCACGCCATCGATCTCCAGACCCAGTCCCCTGATTTCCCCACTCGGTTAGCCAGTAAGCTTCTGATTGCCTGTTTAGTCTTTTCAGTAAAGCCCACTTAATATCTGTGTTCTGATTTGTAGTTTTGATAGTGAGTCGCTAAATCTGTTTTGTTCAGATTGATTCCAGCTGTTAGTTTTGATAGTTTTTCTGCAACCCGCTCGAGGGCAATGGTAGTTTTACGTTGTAGTTTTTTATCCCGATTTCCTATCATTTCTTTATTGTGAATAAAATACCTTGTGATTGTACGCTCTCATCTACTGTGTATTTGTCTGCGAGTGAACCTCTCAACCTGATCTGTGACAATGGCACCTTTGATTGACAGTGGATATGCCAAATACTGGTTGACAAGATGACTCCCAGCCTGCAGAGGCTTGGCAAAAGAAGAATGTTCCCACATGATGATGATCCAAAGCACACTGTCAAAATCATGCAAGAGTTTATAAAGAAGACAAAAGTGAAAACTATGACCTGGACAAGTGTGTCCCCTGAGCTGAATCCAAAAGCACATCATTGAGGTATTTTAAAGAAAAATGCAGAGCAACACAACCTCTGCAGTAAAAGGCAGCTGAACAGTTTGTCTCTGAAGAATAGCAGAACATTTCTATGGTATCTTCCATCCTGAGGAGAAGTGAGTCATCAAAATTGAAAGTGGACACATGAAATGTTAAAAATAACAGTCTTAATAATGAAAGGTGTGGAGTTCCTACTGTGTGTTACTTGTTACTGTTACTACAAAGGCGCAGATGCCCAACTGTTCAAGTTAGAAATGATACAATTACTGTGAGGTGATAAAATGCTGAATCATTTGATATTCACTTGATGTTGCACAGGGTTGTACTTTTTATACTGTATATGAGTGATATCCTTACCTTTGTAACAGACAACTGAGCGATCACTTGGGCAATATGCATCATACCATTGTGCAGTCGATGAAATGAACACACAGAACTCTCTTGCAAACAAAGAATCGGGTTCTCCATATCCCCATTTCCTGTACTCAGCCCCGCTCCCTGTGAACCCATCTGACCACCTCCAGTCGATTTCAGTATACAGACCGATCCACACCTCAGACTTGTGACCAGAAGATGAAACTGTGTCAATGAGTTGGTTGAGTTCCGTCATGCTCTCTGTGGTGGCCAGGTCTGTGTATGTCTCTCTGCAGTAGGACTGAGCTTCATTCCAAGTCAATGGTTCGTTCACAAAGTGGTACTGACGGAGAGGACAGGAGGGGAGGATGAGCCACCCTGTGAGAAAAACATAGGTCATCCAAATTTCTGAAAATACAAGGTGGCCCTGAATAACAAAGTATCTTTTTTACATTAAAAACAGTTTGTTCATGCATATTCTTCTGCGTGGACACTTGTATTCCATGTAAACGCATTACAATCTCCCCTAACAATAAACTATGGGTCACTAAAGAGCTCAGAAATGTCAGGAACAACAAGAAAATCATCCTCTTCACAGTGAGTAGCCTGGCAAAAAGGACAATTAACAAAGAGGTGAAAAATTTGATAAAACAAGCCAAAGGAACCGTAAGAACATTGTTGAACATAATTATTTCAGTGGCAGCTGAGAAGTGGCTCAAAAACACATGTTTAGTCACCCAGATTAGCAAAGACGATAACAGAAAAATGTGTCAACAGTAAGAAGGCACTTGAGGGGTATACTGCGAAGCAAGTGTGACATAGCCAGGCTTTCTTTGTGTAAGCTGGCTCGACAGAAACGAGAGCCCCAGCCAGAGATAATGGATGTCACAAAAGTGGTTGTCAACTTACTTTATCAATTCAGACTTTCTGCTTCAGACTCTGTGCTCGTTCACATAAAGGGAGGCGTTTAACGCATCACATTACTCTTCGTCTGCACAAAATGAAATGATCGTCTGCAGAACAGTGAGGAATATTAAAAAAAAAAAAATGACAGTAACAAGCGCCACTACTGCAAATAATAAATAAATGTGGACAGTCAAACCCCTCCCTGCATAACAGCCGAGCAGGTCAGGGGACAACTGAGGAAGATCCGACACAGGAAAGCAGCAGGACCGGACAAGGTGTGTCCACAGATGCTCAAGTCCTGTGCTGTTTAACTGGGGGAGCTGCTACAGCACATTTTCAACCTCAGCCTTCAGCTGGGGACAGTGTCCACCTTCTGGAAGACATCCTGCATCGTTCTGGTGCCGAAAAAGACCCGGCCCAGCGAGCTGAGTGACTACCGACCGGTGGCACTCACTTCACTCCTGATGAAGACACTAGAGTGGCTCCTCCTCCACCTCGTCAGGCCCCACGTTCAACACGTCCAGGACCCTCTACAATTTGCCTACCGGGCAAATGTTGGGGTGGGGGGTGCTGTGCTGTACCTCCTCCATCGAGCCCACTCACACCTGGACAAGCGAAGCGGCACTGTGAGGATTCTTTTCATGGACTTCTCAAGTGCCTTTTATACCATCCAGCCCCCGCTACTGCAGGGAAAGTTAGAAAGGATGGGAGTGGACTCGTGCCTGGTGGACTGGATCTCCAACTACCTCACTGACAGACCACAGTACGTCAGGAGGACATCACATCTGACACTGTGGTCAGCAGCACAGGGGCCCCTCGGGGGATAGTGCTGGCCCCTCTCCTCTTCACCCTGTACACCTCGGACTTCTGTTACAACTCGGAGCTGTGCCACATACAGAAGTGTGCAGATGACACAGCCATCATCGGGTGTATTAAGGATGACAAAGAGAGTGAGTACAGGAGTCTGGTGGACGACTTTGTTGTCTGGTGCAGAGAAAACCACCTGCAGCTCAACGCCTCAAAGACAAAGGAACTGGTCATAGACTTCAGGAAATCTGGACCATACCCATGACCTGTTCTGATTGAGACACATGAGGTAGAACTTGTAGAGAACTACAAGTACCTTGGGCTGCGGCTGGACAACAAGTTGGACTGGACATGCAACACAGACTACCTGTACAAGAGGGGACAGAGCAGGCTGTACTTCCTGAGGAGGCTCCGGTTGTTCAACATCTGCAGGAAATTCCTGTGGATGTTCTGCCAGTCGTCGGTAACCAGCATCCTTTTCTACAC
>NW_007580213.1:56417-57929 GCF_000690725.1 Stegastes partitus | reverse complement strand
TCACTTTAATCTTTGGCCAAATCAAAGCTAAATTAATGTAATTGATTGAATATTCTCTGTAATAAATACCAGTAGAATGATCCATTTTCTAATCTGTGTTCTATCAGCTGCAGTACCAACTGTATAAATGGAATTGAAAGAAAATCAGAGCCAAACATAAAAACATATTCATGTGATTTTTGCAATGCAAACTAAATACATGTCAGGTTCCCATGGCAACATGATATTTACAGTACATTTACAGATACTATAACTCCACGGCTTCATTCAGTGATATTAGTAACGCACAACTCAGCATGTTTGCAGATAAAACACATTCCCATCAGCTGAGAATCTGTATTGCTCATAAATAATATTCAGTAAACTGTTTGGTTACAGGGAGACGCTCATTCCAGCCAATTTAAATCCGAAACTCTGAACATAAACTGCTCCGGACCAGGGGTCTGTTTCACTACACCTGCTTTGTGAAATGAGTTTCCCTCATTTCAGGACTAACAGACTCAGAGTTTTCACGAAACCTGCTTTGTGAAACGGACCCCAGGTTAGTTCCACAGCAGGAGTTACTTTGGAGATCAAGTAAAAAGAGAGCCACCTTCGTGACACTGGAAACTCTGACTTTAGGCTCAACATACGTGGCTAACCCACTAATTTTGCTTCATAGTACAGCCCTCTGGCCCAGATTATATTTGTGGTCACACGCTGCAGCTGAGCAGCTCAGCCGTGCGAATGGGAAACTTGGTCTGCTGCTGTTTGCTGGCCAGACAGGAGGAGGTGCAAAGGAGGCAGAAAATGTACAGAATTGACAGAAACACCTAGAAAAGCCATAAACCCATGCTTATGACTAAATGTATCAAAAACCAAAGAACCGGTAGTTGATTTCAGACAAAACAGGGACACTGTGAGAAAGCGTTTTATACATGATGAGAAGATGGAAGTTGTCACATCATACACATCATCTTGTTGCTATTTTTGTCTGTCACCATTTAATTGTTATAAACACAGATGCTATTGTGATGTGTGGCCAACAGAGAATTCAGCTTCTTCACAAACTAAATTCCTTCTCAGTCAGTCTCATCATCATGTCTCATCTCATCAAGATCACTAAAGTAAAGCAAAGAGACTGGAATTATTTGTGCAACCAACAAATCCTTAAGAAAACAACTAATATTCTAGCTTTTTCTTGTCATGTCCTTGCAAGTAAATTGTCTTTGCTGCCATCGGGGAACCATTTTGCTTTACCTGCATGTAAAACTAGCAACTCTCCAAATCATTCATTCCTCCTGCTATTTGTTTTTTTTTGTTTTTTTTAATACTTGCTAAGTACTACAACTACGTTGTTGTTTAAAGCTGTTTAAATTGAATTAAACTGAGTACCACAGTATTACAAAATGATCACCACCATCAAATATTTACAGAGAATTCACTGACCTGAGAGACACAAGACGGTCAACAAGATGCTCTCCATCATGATGCTGCTCTGTGGACAATAAGAGGTCACTCTGTCTTTGTAAT
>NW_007580213.1:52843-55538 GCF_000690725.1 Stegastes partitus | reverse complement strand
AATCCTTCATGTTTTTGCATTTCAAAATCGTGAGGGTGGCCAGGTGGGGTGAGGGTTCAACTCGTTGTCCAGATACTGATTTGCTCACAAAAGTGCTCGATTTTAAAATGTGTTGGATCCAGATCAAAGAGGAAATAAAGCCAGTGTCAAGAACACACGGGGGTCAATTATGAGATATCTTTGCACTACCCATAAAATATGGTTGCATTGTAACCTTGGTTCTCTGAATGAAGCGACTACCTCTCCACCCAGTAACATATTTCATATGTATGGGGACTGAGCCGCCTGCTCGTCAGGGTACGTGGATACTTCTTTAAGACACACCGGCTTGCCCGGTCACACCATACAGGTTACCTATAAAGCACATGTACTAGAGCAAATTCAGTGCTAGTTTTAATCGAAACGTGTCTCCAAGCAGCCGAAAGAGCTGGAGAGATAGTCTCAGATTTATTGCCAGGTATAGTTCCCACAGTACGAGGAATTTGTTCTGGTGGGTTGGTGCAACAAAACAACAATAAATATAGAGTAAACAATAAACATACAGTAAAATAAAATAACTAAAACTAAAAATAACTGTAGTAGTGCAAGAATCAAAGTTAAACTTATATAAGAACAATAGAACGGTAGTCTTATTTACAGGAATATTGAAGGTGCTGATATATTGATATTTACATTTATACAGACATGGAAGGGGCAGGGGGGGTCAGTGGGGGTCGTGTGCCTTGTTCATGAGGCCGGTGGCAGACGGAAAGAAACTGTTTTTGTATCAAGGGAGTGTTTGAAAGAGTTTGTGACTAGGGTGGGAGGGGTCAGCCACAATCTTACCTGCACACCTCAGAGTCCTGGAGGCATGCAGGTCCTGGAGAGAAGGCAGATTGCAGCCAATTACCTTCTCAGCCGAGCGGATGATACGCTGCAGCCTGGCCTTGTCCTTAGCCGTTGCTGCAGCGTGCCAAATGGTGATGGAGGAGGTGATGATGGACTCAATTACGGAGGTGTAAAGGTGCACCATCATCTTCGTTGGCAGCCTGAACTTCTTCAGCTGCTGCAGGAAGTACATCCTCTGTTGGGCTTTCCTAATGAGAGAGCTGGTGTTCAGCTCCCACTTGAGGTCCTGGGTGATGATTGTGCCCAGGAAGCAGAAAGGCTCCACAGGGTCCACTGGGCAGTCGCTCAGGGTGATGGGGGTGAGTGAGGCTGTGTTCCTTCTAAAGTCCATAATCATCTCCACTGTATTGAGAGCGTTGAGCTCTAGGTTGTTCAGCCTGCACCAGGACACCAGCCGCTCTGTCTCCCTCCTGTAGGCAGACTCATCTCCATCAGATATGGGCCCAGTGAGGGTCGTATCATCCGCGAACTTCAGGAGTTTGACAGACTGGTGGCTTGAGGTGCAGCTGTTTGTATACAGCAAGAAGAGCAGAGGGGAGAGAAAACAGTCCTGAGGGGATTTAGTGCTGATGGTCCGGGAGTCCGAGATGTGTTTTCCCAGCTTCATGTGGTGCTTCCTGTCAGACAGGAAGTCAGTGATCCACCTGCAAGTGGAGTCTGGCACGTTCAACTGGGAGAGCTTGTCCTGCAGGAGAGCCGGGATGATGGTATTGAATGCAGAGTTAAAATTCACAAACAGAATCCTGGCGTAGGATCCTGGGGAGTCCAGGTGCTGCAGGATGAAGTGCAGGACCGGGTCATATACAGACCTGTTGGCTCTGTAGGCGAACTGCAGGGGGTCCAGGTGTGGGTCTGCAGTAGTGCTCATTCAGGGAGGAGCTGTCCTCACAAAGTGCACATTCACCAACCTGAACAGCTTTGATTGCTGCCACCGTACCTCACAAGGTAATGAGAGCCCTTCCTGCCTTAAGCTGGGACTGCAAAAATAGCAGGACTTCCTGAGCTGTAGCTAAATGAGGGTCCACTTTGTGTGCTCCACACCGAACAGTGAAAACCCCCCCAGCGGTATGAATAGGCAGCCTAGGTGGATAGTGCCTGGGTTTCCTGCATAGTCTGTACTACAGGCTCTGGCAAGCCTAAGGCAAGGAGCCTGTCCCTCTCAGGGGCCAGACTACCAATCTGAGTCCTGGGGGGAAGGAGTGGAACAGGGTCCCACTGGCCTGAGACAGCAGGTGGCAAAATGGCTCCAGTTTTAGCCAGTCTGGTCTGTGTAGCCATAGCAGGCCATCCATAATCTTACAGTTCTTGCTAGGGCAGGTGGTCCTATCTAAAATAGAGCTGGAGGGAGAAAAAATTGGCGTGAAAGCTGGATCCACAGGAAGAAGCGGCCCACAAGCAAGTTGCTTGCTGTCTTGCATGTTGGACAGTATGCCACCTGATGCAGACAACCTGTGTGTGGCTGGTGCACTGAGTTGTTTTGTGCACCAGGTCCTTAAAATCAGGCAGAAGGGCCACTTGTGCCGGTGTGGTGGGCGCTTCCCCATCCTCATCAAACCGAGAGAAGGGCGCCCCGAGGTCCTTGGAGAGGGCAATACCCAGAGTCCTGGTTGCCCTGCCAAGAACCTGATTAAAGCGGTAGGCTTCTTCACCTTTAGGGTGGTGCCTGCCACTTTCTGTCCACAGGAGAGGTCACATTCTTCAGAGGAGAAGACAGTCTCCACATCCATGTCCTCCCCTTCCACCACCTCCTCCAACCCTGGAGTTGGGGGAGAATGAGGCCCAGCATGAGGATGGACAGCTGTAGGCT
>NW_007580213.1:42792-50760 GCF_000690725.1 Stegastes partitus | reverse complement strand
CTGTGAAGCATGGTGGTGGTAGCATCATGATTTTTGGGATGATTCTCTGCAGCAGGACCTGCAGTCATTATTTGATTGCTAATATTAAGTCAAAAATGTTTTTCTCATTATTTTTTATAGTTTTATGTTTAAATAGCCAAATAAGAGAAGAATTTGTTGGTAAATGCACAAATTTACATGAAATTCTGGAATATAAATATCAAATTTGGACACAGTCAAAATGTTTGCTTCATTATGTCAAAGGTTTTTAACAGGGGACATAAGTCCAAAGTTGCTGTTGCCAGTCAAAGGAAAAAAGAAGACATTTAAAAAAAACAAAAAACAAAAAAAAAACAACATGTTCCTAAGGGTAAAATCTTATTTGAAACAGGTTGTGAACGTAATATTAATAAAACTGTGAAGTTAGAACAAATTCATGTTCACCGTTTCACGTCGCAGTCCATCAGTGACGTGGGGTCAGGGAAAGAAAAAAAAAAACTTAATGATTTTCCGTAGTTCAGCTAATGTATATAATAATGTAGAGTGGTTTTTTATTACCAACTGTATGTGTGTAACATGCTTCGTGTGCTGAGCGATCATAAACGGCTGAGAAGAGGTTCTAGGTGAGGCAGGCAGTTCTCTTGCCTCATAGCAGGGGGCGCTCTGATCCCAGACATTATTTTTGTGACTCCTCGGCTGCAGAGTAAGTGACAGCAAGCTAGACGAGGTACAATCTACAATTAGCAAATCAAGCGCAGCGAAGGAAGATCAGGAGACTTCTACAAAAAAAGTAATGCATATTTTTTGTCCACAAGCAGCAGCGCATAGACTTAATTTATAAGCAAAGATATATGCAGACGACACCCAGCTCTACCTCACCACTGCACCCTCGTCCTCACTACCACCCACCTCCCTCACCAATTGCATCTCTGAAATAAAAACCTGGTTCACCATAAACTTCCTTAAATTAAACAGTAATAAAACAGAGGTTCTCCTCATGGGCACAAAATCCACTTTATCCAAAACCGACAGCTTTTCCATTAACATTGACAACACCTCTGTATCACCCTCCCCCCAGGTTAAGAGTCTGGGTGTCATCCTTGACGGTACTCTTTCCTTTCAGTCTCACATCAATAACATTACCCGGTCTGCCTACTTTCACCTACGAAGCATCAATCGCCTCCGCCCCTCCCTCACCCCCCACACTGCCGCCATCCTGGTCCACAGTCTCGTCACCTCCCGTCTGGATTACTGCAACTCTCTCCTCTTTGGCCTTCCTCACAAATCACTCCATAAACTTCAACTGGTCCAGAACTCAGCTGCCCGCATCATCACAAGAACTGCCTCCATCCACCACATCACCCCTGTCCTCCAACGGCTCCATTGGCTCCCGGTTCAGTTCCGCATTCAATGCAAAATCCTCCTGTTAACCTTCAAGGCAATTCACAACCTCGCCCCCCCATATCTGTCTAACCTCCTCCATGTTCCCATTCCCTCCCGCCCCCTCAGATCCTCTTCCTCCCCTCCGCCCGTCTCACCACCATGGAACTCTGGAACTCACTACCACCCTCTCTCAGAAACATTGATTCACTCTCTCATTTCAAATCCCAACTCAAAACACACCTGTTCAAAATTGCTTATTCCCTGCTGTGACAATTGCACTGACTGATGAATTTTTAATTGTTGTATACTGTATTATTGTGTATTTTATTGTTTCTTTCATCTTTTGTAAGGTGTCCTTGAGTGACCAGAAAGGCGCCTTTTAAATAAAAATTATTATATATTATTATTATTAAAGGTAAGACTGCAATCACTTTTTTTTTTTTTTTTTTATGAAATGTGCATTTTGTGGGCTACAGTTTGTATGTGTGAAGATATGAAACATAACCCGTAGATTGCTGCCAATGAAATGGCAAATAAGCTACTCTGCAGAGTGCATATATTTGTAAATCTGATTCTGATGAAGTCAGTGCCTCACCAGCAATGAACCTCACCGTACGTCACTGATTTACATGTGCTGGTAGATCAAATCAGAATGTACACTTTCCTAAGACATGGAATCAGAGAATATATAGTACAGATTGGTGAAAGTGGAGACACTCAATGTGCTGGATTGTATTGGTGAAATGCAAAGTTGTCACTGCTGTGATTGTGAGTAAAATTAAACTAACACACACAAACTAATGTTGAACAGGAGTTCACAATGACTAAAGGAATAAACTACCAGCCTACATTAAATATCATACACTCTCTTCTCAAAGACAGCCATATGAGAGTTTCAAACATAATATAGTGATGCTACACTTTCATCAACACACGTATCTGAAGAGTTCAGCTAACATGCAGGTGTAGTTCTTTGTGGAACCTCTTTGTGGCAGACTTTCCCATCAGGCTGCTCTCTCCACTTCAGGGTGACTCCACTCACTCCTTTCTCCTTCAGTCTGTCCTGGAGCTGAGAGACAAACATGGCAGCCATTGTTGAAACATCCATTCAAACTGAAATCTGTGTTGAGTTTGTAGGAAGCTAGCTTTCATTCGGTCTGTGATCACCGTGCCCAGAATGCTGCCTACTTGAAATGTGTCAGAAGTCTCAGGATGGTGTTTGGAGACTTGCCTTTTTCAGGAGCTCTGCTTTCACAGCAGGGTCGTTGGGATCCACAGAGGAGTCGTCCAGTTTGATCCTCAGCTTCACTACCTGCTTCTTTACTTTTGTTAAAACACAGAGAAAGAAGAAGAGGAGAAATTAAACATGCTTGGAATTGTTCTCTGATAACAAACACAAAAATCTATTTTTAAAAATGCAGTGAAGGTCAGCACTCACCAGGTATGCTGTAGCAGACAAATGGTATTCTGATATTGCAGTCCAAAAATCTCCATCTTCCTGCTCTGTGCGGAGATGAAACTCCGCACATGACTCTCTCTGAGCCATTTTGATTGTCAACATCATCAAAGTGGCTGAAAGAGAAGCTGCTCCCATCAGACCAGTAAAAATTAGGATCTCTAAATAAACCAATCCATGCCCAATTGCTGTCTAAGCTTTGGAGCTGCTGGTTCTGGATCTCATTCCTCACAGTGGCCAGGTCTATGAAGTTCTCCCTGCAGTACTTCTGAGCACTGGACGAAGACATGTGTTCATTCACAACAACGTACTCAGGATCCAGCTGTGTTCCTGCAGTTTGAGAAAGAAGATGAGTTCATGTACTTTGTTTAAAAACAATGCTTCTTAAGACTGAAGGACTTCATGTAACAGAAACAGTTCACCCCTGTGCAATATCACTTCAATGACACATGATTCAAAGTTGTAT
This sequence comes from Stegastes partitus, assembly GCF_000690725.1. Classification (NCBI taxonomy): domain Eukaryota; kingdom Metazoa; phylum Chordata; class Actinopteri; family Pomacentridae; genus Stegastes; species Stegastes partitus. Next base: position 47,476 of record NW_007580213.1, on the reverse strand, counting down.
CAACTCTTACTCGGTATTATTTCTGAGTTATACTGAAAATACAAGCCCCAAGATAGAAACTTAAGGCACGAAAGGTGAATACACCAGTGATCCATCCATCCATTATCCATACACCACTTTATCCTCTGTAGGGTTGTAGGGGATCTGGAGCCTATCCCAGCTGACTCAGGGTGAAGGCAGGGTTCACCCTGGACAGGTCACCAGTCTATCACAGGGCCACACTGAGCCATATAACCAAGAACACTCACATTCACACCTCCCCACAATTTAGAATCACAAATTAACCTCAGCAGGTCTTTGGACTGTGGGAGGATGCTGGAGATCCCGGTGAGAACCAACACAGACACAGGAAGAACATGCAAACTCTACACAACAATCCTAAGCCATGAGTCCAACCCAGGATGTTGTAGCTGTGGGGCAACAGTGCTATCCACAGTCTCACTAAAAAGGGAAAAAATAAAATAAACTGATCAGAAAAAGAAAAAACAGTTGAGATTTTCATTAAGCCTCGCTAAATTAGAGCTGCAGTGTTCATGTTCCTAAAATGACCCAATTGGCAGGGCCCTTTGTGCACAATCAGAATCAATTTTATTGGCCAAGTTTGTAAACCTACAGTAATTATTTGACTCCAGTGAATCGTAGCTCTCTGTATGAGAAATACAAATAATAAACTACAACAATAAAATAAGAGTAAGAGCAATAAATAGCAGTATTACAATATAATATGTGTGCAAAGAAGCAGGTTACTGAGTCAGGTGTGGTAACAATTCAATTCTTTGATTGGCAAGTGCTTCAGACAGTCAAGTGGAAAAGGAAAGCGCATAACGACTAATTTGATGAACCTGATCAGGACAACCACAGTACATGGATAGTCCTGACAGTGAAGCACAGAGGTGGGAGTGTGATATATGGTTCTACATGAGTGCCAAAGGTGTTGTGGAGATAACATTTTTAAAAATTATTGACTGTAGATATACCAAAACAATGGTTAACAAGATGACTCCCAGCCTGCAGAGGGTTGGTAAAAGAAGAATGTTCCCCCATGATGATGATCCAAAGCACACTGTCAAAATTTTAGTTTATAAAGAAGACAAAAGTGAAAACTATGACCTGGACAAGTGTGTCCCCTGAGCTGAATCCAAAAGTCACACCATTGAGGTATTTTAAAGGAAAATGCAGAGTATTACGGTCCTGCTTACAAAATGCAAACACTAACGTAACTCTGTCAATTTCGGAAGAACTCACAAGCAGAATGGATGGCAGTGAAGAAAAAATAGGCATTTATTTACAAGTATGTAAATAAATGTAAAAATGAAGGTTTCAAAAAAGTGTGTGGGAAGGGTCAACTGTGGGGTTGTGCCAAATCAGAGAAATAAAATATAATAAAACAGGGCCTAACTCAAATCTTTCTGTAAGGAAAGAAAAGGGAAACAAAAGGCCTGGCTGTCTGTCTTATCTAATAGTGACGGAAAAACAAAACTTCAAAGCTGACAGCAGCGTTCAATATGACAGCAAGCAAGAGGCAGAGAGTGCACAAAGGAGCAAGAGGGCTTATAAAGGAGAATCCTCCACCCCGATTGGACAACCGGCCAGAGTGCGAGCCAGTCACCCACTCCTCAGGGGCTCACAGGTGGCAGAAGCAGGAAACCCACAGGTGTCAGCCAATCTTCTAATAATCACCTGCAGGAGAGAGGTGGAGAGGGAGACACACACGCACACACACACACCGATCCTCCACTCTGCGCGTAACAAAGAGCAACACAAGCTCTCCAGTAAAAGGCAGCTGAAAAATGTATCTCTGAAGAACAGCAGAACATCTCTATGGTGTCTTTCATCATGAGGAGAACTGAGTCATCAAAACTAACAGTGGCTACAAGATGTATTTTTTTTAAAGAATTCAGTCATAGTAATGAAAGGCATACCGACTTTTTTTGTGTGGTGTTCCTTTTTATTTTTACATGAGCAAATCCCCTCTGTTCAACTTGTATTCTATGCTGTGGAGAACTGAGTCATCAAAATTGAAAGTGGACACATGAAGTATTAAAAAAATCCGTCTTAGTCATGAAAGGCGGACCGACTTTTGTTGTGTAGATTCCTACTGTGTGTTACTTGTTACTGTTACTACAAATGAGCAAATGCCCAACTGTTAATGTCAGAAATGGTTCAGTTACTGTAAGGTGATAAAATGCTGAATCATGTGATATTTACATGATGTTGCACAGGTACTGTATTTGATTGATATCCTTACCTTTGTAGCAGACTACTGTGTACGGAGACGAGCAAGATGTATCATACCATTGTGCAATCGATGAAGTGACACCGCAAAACTGATTTGCAGAAGAAAAATTGGGTTGTTCTGGTCCCCAGTTCCTGTACTCAGCCCCGCTCCCTGTGAACCCATCTGACCACCTCCAGTCGATTTCAGTATACAGACCGATCCACACCTCAGGGTTGTAACCAGAAGATGAAACTGTGTCAACGAGTTGGTTGATTTCCGTCGTGCTCTCTGTGGTGGCCAGGTCTGTGTATGTCTCTCTGCAGTAGGACTGAGCTTCATGCCAAGTCAATGGTTCGTTCACAAAGTGGTACTGACGGAGAGGACAGGAGGGGAGGATGAGCCACCCTGTGAGAAAAACATAGGTCATCTAAATTTCTGAAAATACAAGGTGGCTCCAATTAACAAAGTATCTTTTGTCCAGTACTTAACCTCCTGAGACCCGAGATTTTGTTTGGTATGCATTTTTTTTTTTTTTTAAATACATTTTTAATTTTCCTTAGTTTGTTGGGATTAGAACCAATGATCGATTTGGCCATTGTGTTCAGATGGGGATAAATTAGCTGTATGTGCTTCCTGTCTCTTACTTCCGGAGGGCAAGCAGGTACGAGCTGTGCTATGCATTGAGACATCGGATGGATTTGACTTCGAATTGACATTACTTTTCATTCAAGGCTGGCGTTCTGTGGCGGGGAACAGATGCAGCTGCCGTGTACCGTGTGCCGACGGAACGGCGTCCAGAGTTAGAGGCGCGGTAATGCCGTCATAAGGTCGCGACCGGCCGAAGTAACTGGATTGTTTGTAGCTCACTATTATCTTATTTTGTTGATTTATCGTTGGTTAAGAATTTTTTTTTTCATTACAATTTGCAACTGTTGCCTTGTCGTCTTGTTTTTTTGTCTTTTGTTTACTTTTCTTTCTTTGCCCTCCCTGAGTGTTTTAGTTTAGGTCGCCTGAGTTGAGTTTTACATTATTATTAAGTTGGTTTGGTTCTAACGGTGACAGTCTTAAATGGAGCAGTGCCTCAGTCAGTTCTTTTTCTTGTTATATTTTTATTTGTTTTTAGATGTGTAGTTTGGGTGTTTTTTTCCCCCTTTGTTTTAAGGGTTAGGGTTCGAGGGGGCGTCCTGTTTCCATTGTGTGTAAGTTTTGATAGGTATCTTTATTGGATTAAACGAACAAATAGTGTTGTGCTTTAAACGTTGTCTTGGTTGCAGAAAACAAAATTGTATTCATATTTTTCTGAACACACGTCTCTGTATTCATTTGTGCTCTAACCTGTGTGTGTCCTTCGGAAGGGGAAACCCTCTGTGAAGGTTCTTACGCTGACTAGGATACCTGTTCATATTCTTGGGTGGAAGGTCCCTCGGTGGCGTTGTCGGTTGTTTTTAACACCAGAAGTCCTTCACCAGTCCTGACTTGGTTACAATGATTATGCTTTTATTTTACTGTATGATAAAATAAATTCACCAGTTTGTAACATTTTTTAAGACTTTTTATTTTAATGCCTAAACTTGGCTGGACATAAACAAAATGAAAACAGTGCAACATGTGTTTCCTGCATTTTGAATTTTCCCTAGTTCTTTGGGATTAGTAGGGCCTGATACGCACATAAACTACCTTTGAACCTTTTGAAAAAAATGATGTTCTCATATGAGGACAATGGTTTGATTTTACTGTATGATACGATAAAGTCACTAGCGTATAACATTGTTTAAAACTATATTAAAGCCTAAACTTTGCTGTACAAAAGCAAAATGCAAACATTTGTTTCTTTTCTTTTCTTTTTATTTATTTTTTTTGACTTTTTTGACTTTTCCTTGTATCATACTACAACTAGTTGTTGATTCTGTGTAGTTCCTGGGTGAAACTGGAAATGTGAAAAGATCGCTGGGCCAGTACGAGACAGCAACACATGCCAGGGCATTTCATGCCAAAATATTTCACTTGAAATTAGGAACTAGGACTAGGAATGCCCTTTTGGGCCATAGGAACAGTCTGTCATACTTATTGAACCAGAACATCCTCATTTGTGGGTAAGGCACGCAAGACATCAAAAGTGATGCTCCAACAAACAATAAACCTCATCAACTGAAGTGTTGAGAGATGTACTGTTGTTAGCTAGTGACATAGCATTTGTGCAGTCCGACATGAGGTTCATCAACTCAGTGTCAATGTACTGCTCCACAGAGTTCAGTGGTTGCCAGTCTCATGCAGCATTTCATCTTCATCCTCAAATTGAACTAAGTCTGGAGTAAATTGAGCAGATGTCCAGATCTGTCTTTGTCCGTCTGTGCTAGGAACTGGCCTCTGCTCTCCATTTCCATCCTTGCTACATCCTGGCTCATCATCCATGTCAACACTACCACACTGGCTTTTACATGCATGTCCCCTGCATCTCTGCACGGG
>NW_007580213.1:36165-42382 GCF_000690725.1 Stegastes partitus | reverse complement strand
ACCCAGAAAAACAAAGACAATGATAGAAAATTGTGTCAACAGTAAGAAGACACCTTGTTGATAACTGTACCCAAGAACAGCAACCCAAGTCAACTTAACGATTTAAGACCAGTTGCACTAACATCATAAGTAAAGAACATTTTTGAGAAAATCATCAGGAATCTTATTTGTTCTCAATGTGAATGAGAAATTTGATCCACTCCAGTTTGCTGACCAGAAAGGAGGAGGTGCAAAGGAGACAATTTTTATGTTTACTCATCAAGAAAGCAACAAGTGTTCTAGCTTGATTCAACCGAGTACCACAGTATTACACAATGATGACCACCATCAAATATTAACAAGGAATTCACTGACCTGAGAGACACAAGACGGTCATCAAGATGCTCTCCATCACGATGCTGCTCTGTGGACAGTAAAAGGAGACTCTGCCTTTACAATAAAAAATATTCTGTGGAAAGCTTCCTCCTGATTTGTTTCTCTGAGGAAGGTCATTGTCGTATTGATCTCTTCATGCAAAAAGTGATGCAGTGGATTCCTGTATGTAAATGTTTTTTCATAGAACACATCATCCGAGGAGGCTTTCTTTTAGAAGAGGACACCACACACACACTCCTTGATGACAAGTGTAGCTGCATGTTATATAAGAATCCTCCTCTCACAGAATAACATCGACGTTTTGCAGAGATGCTCGTCTGTATTATATTGATAAATGTTAAATGATTCAACTTGAATTACTGCCTCCACCAACCAGTCAAACTGCACTTTAAATAATAATAATAATGTCTAGAGAAGACTTTGAGGGAATATATTAAAAGGTATTGTGTGCAGATTTTGGTGGAATGGAAGTTATCTCTATATTGACCTGTGTGATTCCAGTGAATAATTTCCACTGAGAAACATGCTGCCTTTACTTACAGACTACAAATGTTGCTGCAAAGAAGCTGCACGATCTAAAGTGTGAATGTTTAACATACATCACATAGAAGATCTTTACAATCGGTACAGTTTCAAGGTTTACTGTCACCAATTCAGCATCTGAAGAAATGTGAAATAGGCTCGCTTCTTCTTCTTAGTCATGAGGTTGAATCAGGGGTTCTGGAGAAAGTTTCAATGTCACACTGAAGTTGACATTTGACATCTCAGATGCAAAATGCTGACACTTCATTGGTTTTACTCTATTAGACATTTATGAAGTGTTATACTAAATAGCTTCTGAGTTCTCGAGTTTTGGGCAAAAATTTGTGATGTGACAGTGACCTCTGACCACCAAAATCTGAGCAGCTCGTTGTTCCCATTTGTACAGAACAAATACAGAGACAAGGTCAGTTTGCATAATCCTACACGGTTTGCATTTGTATTTGTGTTTGCTGACCTTCTGTTAACAATGTCAGTTTTTTTTTGTCATTACATAAATGTGGAGTTTTCAACTTGTTTTAAAGGCACTGATTAGTAAAACTTACAGCTCATTCTCAGTTTTTGTTTTTTTGTTTTTTTTTACTGAAGAAAAACTCCATAAATCCACTGAACTACAGTAAAATCCTAGTCTAGTATTTTATGCATGAACTGCAGTTCTTCTATAGTCTGAGTCCACTTTAGGCACCAATTATTATTATGGTGGCAATTGTCATTTGATTTCTGTCATTTATATACAGAATCATGCAAAACAAATTAGAAATCAACTATATTCCTCTGTGATATAAGAATGTGTTGAGTCAACAGCCCTGACTTATTTTCTCAACTCTACTGATACGCAGTGTTCTGAATCTCATTTTGTCACAGACAACTTTTTCTTAACTAGGAAAGATTTAACATCAGGCTGAGTTCTGCTTTGTTGGAGTTCTTTCCCAGAGTATGAGAGGGTCGCCTCTCTACAACTGTGTGTTGCAAATGGGAAAACTCTGACTGTTGATTGTGATTATGCATCGAACAGCAGCTCATAGTCTTCGGCCTTCTTGCAGTATGTGGGTGGTGTCCTAGAAGGGGTGCCGTCTGGGGACTCCATGGTTCTTCCTGGGTGAATTCAATACTCACATGAGCAATGACGGAGAAACCTGGATGGGGGTGATTGGGCGGAATGGACTACCCGATCTGAACTCGAGTGGGGTTCTGTGATTGGACTTCTGTGCTCGTCATAGACTGGCCATAACAAACACCATGTTTGAGCATAAGGTAGCTCATAAGTGAACTTGGTACCAGAGCCCCTTAGGCCAAAGGTTGATGATCGACTTTGTACTCATGTCATCAGACCTGCGGCCTTGTGTCTTGGACACTCAGCTAAAGAGAAGAGCAGAGCTGTCAACTGATCACCACCAGGTGGTGAGTTCGATCTGATAGCAGGGAAGGCTCCCGGACCGACCTGGTCAACCCAAACGTGTAGTGAGGGTGAGGTGGGAACATGTTCAAAGTCTCCATTGCAGAAGCGGCCATTAGGAGCTGCAGCCAGAAGGTCATTGGTGTCTGTGTCCCGAGGGCCTCTGTGGGGGGTACTGCAGGAGTATGAGGTACCAGGCTCACTGATATGAGCCAGACACATTCCCAGTGGGTGTTGGAACCTGCCAGGGCTGCCCCTTGTCTCCAATCCTGTTTGTGGTATTCATGGACGGGATCTCAAGGCACAGTCAGGGTGAGGAGGGTATCTGGTTTGGGGACCTCAGGATCCCGTCTCTGCTTTTTGCAGATGATGTGGTACTAATGGTGGGTTCCTTCCCCAAGCAAAGGAACTGAAGCACTTCGTGTTTACGAGTGACGGGAAAAGTGAGCAAGAGGTGGACAGGCAGCTTCGTGTGGCATCAGCAGTAATGCGGTCTTTGTACCGATCGTCGTGGTGAAGAGGGGCGAAGCTCTCTGTCAGGGTTTCGTTCAGGCTGCCTGACCTAAATGCAGAAACAACATTCAGGAGATGTGGAGTCAGAGAAATGAGGTTTATTGCAAAAAACTGAAAGTGCAGTGATCTGGTTGAAAACAAGGCAGGGGGGGTGTTACCGGTTTGAGCTGATGGTCCAGGCAGTCACACTGGAGCACGGAGGGAGGCACGAAGGGAAGCTCGGTGGGAAACACGGATGGAAACACACACACATTTTTTTCATCAATTTGCTGCTTAAGTGCCTTAAATTGTCATATGGTGTGACATGAAAGATATTTCATATAAAATAAGACAAGCGTACTTGTTTTTTTTTTCTAACTTACTTGACCATTTGATATTTAATGTTTTTTTTGTGAAAATTTGATATATTTCAGTTTATTTTTTATAGATCTTTGTGCAAAGTAGGACATGGCTCCACAATCTTTATATATATTTTAGATTCATTCTCTTAAACCTTGTAACAACTGTTAGAAATTGCTTGAGACTCTTGCTGACACTATTTTCCTTGTTCTCTATTGATATTTTCATGAATTACCACTAATTAAGCAGTTTTTTGTCGCAATTGTGAATGTCACCCCAAATGACACAACAATTTAGAAACAGGTTACAAATTCATTTCAAAGATAGAGCAATAACATTTGCATAACCTCAGTGGTTAAATTTAAACTTCACTATTGCGCAAACTGCATGAAGACGATTGACAGAGTTGAATTTCATATAATAATAATATAATAATACAACGCTCTCCTGTCTGTGTCTATCGTATGTGAACTGGCATAATCAATTTACTTTTTCCTCCTTTCCCTGAGGACTTCCTCTCTCCTTACAGGGTCTGCATTCAGTCTTTCCCTGTACTTGCGTGTCCTCTCCTTGCTGGACATACTGTATCTGTCTCCCTTTTGACAAGAAATGCAGGAAAACAATCTTTTAATATGCACAGTTTGACAAACTGTAAAATATGGTTTTAAAAAAAGAAAAAATCTGGCAGCATGGAATTGATTGATTGAAAATTGCAAAGTGGATTATTTATCATAAAGATATTTTACTTCTATCAAACCTTTATATAAATATTAATGAAAAACAAAGTAAATGTCATATGGTGTGACTGGGAAAACCTGTCACACCATATGACATTGTGATCAGTCAAGCTAATTTATCAGCAAACTAAAAACAGCATGTAATTAGCCACTTGGCAGCATTGAGCTTTAATAATTAATAAGTCAAATTTGTGAGAAATATCTATTTTTCATGAAAATGATGTCACACCATAAGACACAAAACATTGACCACTACTGGTGATATCAGATTCATAGCTTTTCAACTAAAAATCAAAAGCACACAACTCACCTTAAGACTCTGCAAGTCTTTCCAGAGATGTTGCTGTACCTTCCCTGTTTGGTGTGGTCCTTTTTTATCATTATGACGTCCAAATTATTGCCCGTTCAAAATGTACATTGTAGTGTCACACCATATGATTTTGTGGACAAACTGTATTTGGTCATAATTTGTTTTGACATCATGCATAAACATCAAGACTTAATGTGCTTATTGATAACACATTATTATATTATATGCACTATAGAACTATCAAATATTTTTAATTATTTGGAAATATGCTCTTATTTCTGAGGACACATATATGCAGGACAGTCACATACATATGACATTTTTGATGTTTAGATCAAAATTCCATGCAGAAATCTTATTAAATCCACAACACCTTTGGTATTATTTTACTTTATCTTGCCAGTGGAACAATATTTATATATGTATTCGTAAAAGTTATGAATTTTTATGAGTATGTGACACACGGACAGTCAGAATTGTGTTATTCGTCAGCCATCACAATGGCCTTTTCTCTTCTCCCAAAGAGGCCTTTACTCCCACTTTGGTCTGCTGACGGATGTCTCCATCCTTATTAAGATGCAAGAGGCCCTGAACAACAAAGGCAGAACTCTCATTCAGTTCTGCCAGGACCTCAACCATCAGCCAGGTATCAGCTAGGTGATTGTTTCATTCATTTGGCTTTATTTTCTTTCGTTTGGCCCTATGATCTACTTCTGTTAGACATTCAGTTGTGAAGATTGTTTATTATTTTTCAGTTTTGTAATTGTTTTGTTTTGGGGACTATTTCTTGCTTGGTTTATAATTTTGAACCTAAATGTTCCAATTCTTTAGTATTTTCAGTTTGTGCATTTTTGAGTTGTGAATATATATTTTTCTTTTGAATTTGTTATACGCTTACAGCCGATGGTTGTCGCCTATAGTTTTTGTTTAATACACTTGAGTGTTCCCCACTAATCCCCTCTCTTCCTGTTTCAGAGCTGAGCACCATGGTGGTGGGCTGGTGCCGACGCCGGTGGTATCCCTTTCCTGGGTTTTTTGTTTGATCCCTCCCGTGTGTGTGTTTGTGTGAATTCACTTGGTGACCGTCCTCTGGGACCCACTCCTTCCCCGTCGACACTCCCCGGTGGTAAGCCAGCCCTGGACAGCTCACTCCCTCCCCCCTTTTTTTCAATATAATTGTTTTAAGTGACGTTTTATTGTAATAAAGATTACTTGTGTCATTGCCGCGGAACCACATTTCCTGCCTCGTAGTGTAGCGACCCTTTGTGCCTCTGAGGTAGTTGACAGAGGTAGAACGAATCCTTGGGGGAAATTCCCAAGGTGGCGTTGTCGGAAATTGCTGTCAGGTGAGTCTATACCTGCTCTGGCTCTAAGTACCACCACATTAACACATAATGTTATCTATGATTAACTTCTAAATCAGTGGGACCGGTGGACTATTTCTTATGCACCATGTTGAAACTTTGCTACCACGGATCTTATTTTACAGCCGTGTGAAAATACTGCTGATGTGCAAGGACAGTGGCATTACCAATGTTATATGAGTGGTCCTTTAAGAAATGCTGGGGTGTGCAGGTTGTTTGACCAGCGCGTGTGAGTGAGCGAGCGTCTGACGTGGGTGGCGGCGAACGTGAGGTAGCAGTAAATGTATAGCTTTGCAGGAAACTACTGGCAAATAAATGCTACAGCCCTCAAGTACAAAGCCGAGTCCTGTGTTTTTGCTTCCCGACTGCTGTTAAATAAAAGGGGAGTTAACATAGACTGTATAAAAGATGGATGTAGCAACCGGCTCTGAAAAATGAAGCCAACCCGGAAGTGTCAAAAACCTTTGTCCGCGAGCTGCTGGCTCCAAAAAGCCCTGGCTCCCATAGACTTGAATTGGAAAAGAAGTGATTACAGATCATGAAATACCGCATTCCCCCAGCTCAGGATTTTTTTCTTATTAGTTTTCATGGTCAAGTCCAGAGATCAGGTGGCCAATCTGAAAATAAATCAATACTGAATTTT
>NW_007580213.1:28871-35169 GCF_000690725.1 Stegastes partitus | reverse complement strand
AAGAAATGTCATGAACAAAAAGAAAAGCATCTTCTTCACAGAGAGGAACCAAAATAAAGAGGGGAATTAACAAAGAGGTGAAAAATGAGATAAAACAAGCCAAAGGAAGCATCAGGACATCATTGAACATAAGTATTTCAGTGGCAACCTGCCGGCAACTGAGGAGTGGATCACAAATACATCCTTAGTCACCCAGAAAAACAAAGACAATGATAGAAAATTGTGTCAACAGTAAGAAGACACCTTGTTGATAACTGTACCCAAGAACAGCAACTCAAGTCAACTTAACGATTTAAGACCAGTTGCACTAACATCAGAAGTAAAGAACATTTTTGAGAAAATCATCAGGAATCTTATTTGTTCTCAATGTGAATGAGAAATTTGATCCACTCCAGTTTGCTGACCAGAAAGGAGGAGGTGCAAAGGAGACAATTTTTATGTTATTCCTTATTTATAGAAACACTTGGAAAACCCATTAACCCATGTCAGACTTTTGTTTGTGGTCTTTATCAGCTCTTAACGCAACACAGTCACAGCTTCTAGTAAACAGACTTGTAGGTGGTATTAAATTGCCCCACGAGCTGATATTATGGCTCTTAGACTTCTGAACAGGCAGAGAGCAGAGTTTCTGGAAATGGCCGCCTCCCAGATTTAGTATTTTTCGGACGACATGCATTGTTGTTTCTGAGGTTCTGAATCGAACCACAGGAAAGCCCCTCACTTCATGTCTTGATGTGATAACAACTCTTAAGATGTTATTGAAATGTATCAAAAACCAAACAACTGATAACTGATTTCAGACATAACAGGGGTCCTGTAATAAGTGTGTTATACATAATGAGAACATGGAAATCATCATGTCATACATACATCTTGCTACTGTTTTTGACTGTCACCATAAGATTGATGTAAACACAGATGTGCTGCGTTGGCAGCAGAGAATTCCTCACAAACTAAATTCCTTCTCTTTCCATCTCATCATCCTCTGCTATTTTCACCATTGCTTTCTTAAAACTCTCCTGAGTTTTTCTTTGACATGTTAGTTTCCAAACCTGATCGTAAAATAAACAAATAGTCTGAATAACATTGTGAAAATTGTAAGATTACCAAAGAAAAGTAACGAGGACAATTTTATTTTTGCAACAAACTCCTCTAGAAAGCATCAAGTGTTCTGGCTTCTCCTCGTCATTTTCCTGCAAGTCAGTTGTCTTTGCTGCCATCGACGTGCTGTTTTACTTTTCCTGCATGTAAAACTAGCCGACACTCCAAATCATTCATTCCTTTTGCAATTTGTTTTATTAAATACTTCAAATGCAGCAATGCAACATTGAATTTGACAAATTATGACGTGTATATAGATGCACATGTATGAACATGTACATAATTGTATGCATATGTTGTGCCATGTGTTACTGACATCAAGCTGCTTCAAATGAATAAATTGCCCCTAATGGGATTCATAAAGTTGCTTGAATGGAATTAAACTGAGTACCACAGTATTACACAATGATGACCACCATCAAATATTAACNGAAGGCGGTAAATATGGGCGGGCAGAGAGGGCCTGCCTCTCAATCCATCTGACCAATCGCTGCTCCTATGGCTCCGCCCCCCTCCGACGATTTTTGCGTCACTGGTTCCAAAAATCCAAGATGTCAACCAGGAAGTAGCAAAACCCTGGCTTCATTTTCTCAGTGCAGAAACCAACGGGTGACGGTAGATACGTCCATCTTTTATACAGTCTATGGGAGTTAACAGCTTCGGCCCTGGAGCAGAGGTAAAGTCTCCCCTGTGTGTCCCGACCACGGTCTGGAGGCTGAGCCATTAATTTTAGCTCATCATTGTGTCAGGAATTTTTCATTCGCACTTCCAATATTTGGCACCACTGTCACCACGCCCACCTTTCTAACTTGGGTGTCAAGTATATGACTTGATAGCATGCATACTTGCTAAATTCCATGTGTAGAAAGAGCACTAAAGTAGTACTCGTTACTTTGATGACATTCTACCCACCAAACACCCAACATCATTTAGACATTGTTTTTTGGGCTAAATCTGGTCGGTCCATCATAGCCTAGGTTTAGCCCTAATATAGTTGTTGAAATTGGGTTGTTTTTGGACCATCCAATTTGGTCCTAATTTAGCCCAAATATAGTTGTTGAAAACTGGGGCCCCCCCTGGGCACTTCCCCCCTGGGGAGCGCTCCAACGGGGAACGCAGAGGCAGTACTTGGCTGCTGATACCAGTTTAGGACAGTGGTTCCAGTTCTGTTTCCACCATCATGGCAGATATGCTTCACCACCACCATCTGTGTTTACTTGTGTAAACACTGAGCATGCTCGCTGTGTGTGACGTCGTCGTGTCCTCTTCTGGGGATGCGGGACGCTTTTGGGTTGTATGAAGTTCACACAGCAGATCACATACAAGTCACATTTAATTGGAAATGTAAACGAACTGACAAAAAAAGAGCTATTTTACGAAAAAATCGGAATTGAGCATTAAATCCTGCATTCTGAATGTCACCAATCTGTCTGATTGTTAAGTCAGATAATACACCATTATCCTTATTTGTGAGATAAAATATGATGTGGGAGTCGGAATTCAAGGCTGTCGGTATGTTAAGGCGGTTTTTCATGGGTTCCTGTCGGATAGCAAGGTTTTCAGATGAAGGGTCGGACTATCGAGTCACTTATTTTCAACTGATTCACACCAATTACCGGGTGTACAAGTAAATAAACAAACAACAATTACCACAGTTTTCATTTTCATATTTAGCTTTTAAAGTGTAATATTTTGACCTTCCCATAAACTTAACAAATCCCTGCAAATGTAATAGCTATTTGTTGGAAATGGTATTACCTTTTTATAGCCTTGTGTTATTATTACATTAACAGCTGCAGAGTGTGTTTGTGGTTGACGATGTTTGTTGGCTGTTATCGCGTTTATGAGTAGATGTGAATAATGAAATAATACAGTGGAGGAAAAAAGCAATATGTTATGTGAAAACAGTAAAAGCAGAGTCAATAATAAATTAAATCACGACTTGTACAGTCTACAGTGTAAAACAACCATCAAATCAAGTTTATTGTCATTTTGCTGTACATACAACAGCAGTACAAACAAGATCAGAGAGCGTTTTTTCAGGATCCAATAACTAAAAGCAATTAAATAAAGAAGTGTTTGCATATCCGGATCAGTGATTCAGCATTCTGACAGCTTGTGGGAATGAAGCTGTTGATCAGTTCAATGTTCAAACAGTTTATGGAGAAGGTGTGAGGAGTCCCTGACAATGTTCACTGTCCTGCTCCTGGGAAAGTTCAGAACTAGCTGCCTGTCTGTCCACATGGAACGATGTCATCTCCTCCAGCTGGGATGTTGTCATGGAGCCATGTTTCTGTAAAAGCAAACACACAGCAGTCCCTCCACTATCTGTGGGTTTCTCCCAGCAAACGTAGCTCATCCAGCTTGTTGTCGAGGGAGCAGACATTGGAGAGTAGGAGCGACGGTCATGCTGGTCTGGAGGGGTTAGCCTTTAGCCCAGCATGGATCCCGGCTCTCTTCCTCCTCCTTTGTTTACGTTCATACCGTTTGCGCTTCCTTCTCTCTCGGGTATCTGCCAGCAAAGTCTCCAATCGGACTCCGTGTTGGTGTGGTATGTCCAAATCACATCTAAGCGGCGCGATTTTAGCGACGTTCATTGCCGTGATGTTCAGCAAAGTCTCTCGGCTGTACGTTTTGCGGAATGAACATCTGGGGTAGGCCAGACACTCAAAACTTTCACTTTCAGAGAAATCAGAATCAGAAATCAGAGAATAAATAGTACAGATTGGTGAAAGTGGAGACACTCAATATGCTGGATTGTATTGGTGAAATGCAAAGTTGTCACTGCTGTGACTGCGCATAAAATTACACTATCACACACAAACTAATCACTAATAGGAGAACACAATAACTAAAGGAAAGAACTACCAGCCTATGCTAAATGTCATACACTCTCTTCTGAGAGACAGCTGGATTAGAGTTTCAAACATAATATAGTGATGCCACACTTTCATCAACACACATGTATCTGAAGAGTTCAGCTAACATGCAGGTGTAGTTCCTTGTGGAACCTCTCTGTGCCAGACTTTCCCATCAGGCTGCTCTCTCCACTTCAGGGTGACTCCACTCACTCCTTTCTCCTTCAGTCTGTCCTGGAGCTGAGAGACAAACATGGCAGCCATTGTTGAAACATCCATTCAAACTGAAATCTGTGTTGANGTCAGAAGTCTCGGGATGGTGTTTGGAGACTTGCCTTTTTCAGGAGCTCTGCTTTCACAGCAGGGTCGTTGGGATCCACAGAGGAGTCGTCCAGTTTGATCCTCAGCTTCACTACCTGCTTCTTTACTTTTGCTAAAACACACAGAAAGAAGAAGAGGAGAAATTAAACATGCTTGGAATTGTTCTCTGACAACAAACACAAAAATATGTTTTTAAAACTGCAGTAAAGGTCAGCACTCACCAGGTATGCTGTAGCAGACAAATGGTAACGTTTCATTGCAACCCCAAAATTTCCATCTTCCTGCTCTGCGCGGAGATGAAACTCCGCATATGACTCTCTTGGAGCCATATTGGTTGTGAACATAATCAAAGTGGCTGAAAGAGAAGCTGCTCCCATCAGACCAGTAAAAATTAGGATCTCTAAATAAACCAATCCATGAATAACTTTGGACTAAGTTTTGGAGCTGCTGGTTCTGGATCTCATTCCTCACAGTGGCCAGGTCTATGAAGTTCTCCCTGCAGTACTTCTGAGCACTGGACCAAGTCATGGTTTCATTCACAACAATGTACTCAGGATCCAGCTGTGTTCCTGCAGTTTGAGGGAGAAGATGAGTTCACTTAGTGAATTTAAAAACTGTATTATTTTAAGACTGAAGGACTTCATGTAACAGAAACAGTTCACCCCTGTGCAATATCACTTCAATGACACATGATTCAAAATTGTATCAACTCTTACTCAGTATTATTTCTGAGTTATACTGAAAATACAAGCCCCAAGCTAGAAACTTAAGGCAACAAAGGTGAATACACCAGTGATCCATCCATCCATTATCCATACACCACTTTATCCTCTGTGGGGTCATAGGGGATCTGGAGTCTATCCCAGCTGACTCAGGGTGAAGGCAGGGTTCACCCTGGACAGGTCACCAGTCTATCACAGGGTCACACTGAGCCAGATAAACAATGGATGGACGGTTTGGGGTCCATCATGTTTAATGTGAACCTGATCAGGACAACCACAGTACATGGATAGTCCTGACAGAAAAGCACAGAGGTGGGAGTGTGATATATGGTTCTACATGAGTGCCAAAGGTGTTGTGGAGATGACATTTATGAATGGAACCATTCCTGACTGTAGATATACGAAAACAATGGTTAACAAGATGACTCCCAGCCCGCAGAGGGTTGGTAAAAGAAGAATGTTCCCCCATGATGATGATCCAAAGCACACTGTCAGAATCACACAAGAGCTTATAAAGAAAGAAAAAGTGAAAACTATGACCCGGCGAAGTGTGTCTTCTGAGCTGAATCCAAAAGCCACACCATTGAGGTATTTTAAAGAAAAATGCAGAACAACACAACCTCTCCAGTAAAATGCAGCTGAAAGAAACTGTCTCTGAAGAATAGCAGAACATCTCCATCTTCCATCCTGAGGAGAACTTTTTTCTTTCTTTTTTTGTTTTTTTTAAAAAATCCAGTCATGGTAATGAAAGGTGGACTAACTTTTGTTGTGTGGAGTTCCTACTGTGTGTTACTTTTTAATCATACATAAGCAAATGCCCAACTGTTAAGCTTAGAAATGATGCAGTTACCATAAGGTGATGAAATGCTGAATCATGTGATATTTACATGATGTTGCACAGGATTGTACTTACTTCTTTTTTTATACTGTATATGATTGATATCCTTACCTTTGTAACAGACAGCTGAGAATTGCTCCAGGCAAGGCGCATCATACCAATGTCCAGCCAATGTAGTGCTCACACAGAACTCACGTGCAGAATAAAAATTTGGTTTTCCTGATTTCCAGCTCCTGTACTCAGCCCCGCTCCCTGTGAACCCATCTGACCACCTCCAGTCGATTTCAGTATACAGACCGATCCACACCTCAGAGTTGTGACCAGAAGATGAAACTGTGTCAATGAGTTGGTTGATTTCTGTCATGCTCTCTGTGGTGGCCAGGTCTGTGTATGTCTCTCTGCAGTAGGACTGAGCTTCATGCCAAGTCAATGGTTCGTTCACAAAGTGGTACTGACGG
>NW_007580213.1:18552-25011 GCF_000690725.1 Stegastes partitus | reverse complement strand
GTGTGATTCCAGTGAATAATTTCCACTGAGAAACATGCTGCCTTCACTTACAGACTACAAATGCTGCTGCAAAGAAGCTACATGATCTAAAGTGTGAATGTCACATGTCACAGAAGATCTTTACAATCAGAACCGTTTCAAGGTTTACTGTCACCAATTCAGCATCTGAAGAAGTGTGAAATAGGCTCCCTTCTGTTTCTGAGTTATGATATTGAATCAGGGGTTCTGGAGAAAGTTTCGATGTCACACTGAAGTTGACATTTGACATCTCAGATGCAAAATGCTGACACTTCATTGGTTTTACTCTATTAGACATTTATGAAGTGTTATACTAAATAGCTTCTGAGTTCTCGAGTTTTGGGCAAAAATTTGTGATGTGACAGTGACCTCTGACCACCAAAATCTGAGCAGCTCGTTGTTCTGCTCCCATTTCTGCAAAACAAATACAGAGTCATTTTGCATAATCCAACACGGTTTGCATTTGTATTTGTGTTTGCTGACCTTCTGTTAACAATGTCAGTTTTTTTCAATGTGTGATGACCCCTGAGGTCATCTTGTATCTTGTGGTTGGTTCTCGTTCGGCTATTGGTTCTGTGAGTGGCTGTTTGAGGTAATCCGGAGCACCTGTGACACCCAGTGTGTTCCTGGGTTACGTAAGAGCTGACTGCAGTCTAATCTCTCTCTTCTCTGCTTCCCTCCGCAGGTATTGCATCGGTCTGGTTATGGGTTAGTTTTCTTTGTTTAGGACGTTTGTATTTACAACACTTGCACAGACATAATTCGTGCATACATCACACACACCACTGACGTTATGTATTTCTCACAACCCCATACTGGTTTGGTTTTTAATTTGGTATAATTTAAGTGAATAAAGACAAGCTATACTTTTTGAAACTTGATGTGTCTCTCCTTTGGTTGGGGCCATCTTGAGCCAGGTCGTAACAAATGTCATTACATAGATGTGGAGTTTTCAACTTGTTTTAGAGGCACTGATTGGTAAAACCTACAGCTCATTCTGTTTTTTTTTTGTTTTTTTTTACTGAAGGCAAACTCCATAAATCCACTGAACTACGGTAAACTCCTATGTTGTCCAGTGTTTTATGCATGAACTGTAGTTCTTCTATACTCTGAGTCCACTTTAGGCACCGATTATTATTATTATGGTGGTAATTATTAAATTTTTATCATTTATATACAAAATCACGCAAAACAAGGTAGAAATCAACTATATTTCTCTGTAATATAAGAACGTATTGAATCAACAGCCCTGACTCATTGTCTCAACTCTACTGTTACTAAAATTCTGCAGTGTTCTGAATCTCATTTTGTCACAGACAACTTTTTCTTAACTAGGAAAGATTTAACATCAGGCTAAGTTCTGCTTTGTTGGAGTTCTCTCCGGAGTATGAGAGGGTCGCCTTTCTATGACTGTGTGTTGCAGATGGGAAAACTCTGACTGTTGATTGTGATTATGCATCGAACAGCAGCTCATAGTCTTTGGCCTTCTTGCAGTATATGGGTGGTGTCCTGGAAGGGGTGCCGCCTGGAGACTCCATGGTTCTCCTGGGTGAAATCCCTACTCACGTGGGCAATGACAGAGAAACCTGGATGGGGGTGATTGGGTGGAATGGACTGCCCAATCTGAACCTGAGTGAGGTTCTGTTATTGGACTTCTGTGCTCGTCATAGACTGGCCATAACAAACACCATGTTTGAGCATAAGGTAGCTCATAAGTGAACTTGGTACCAGAGCCCCTTAGGCCAAAGGTTGATGATCGACTTTGTACTCATGTCATCAGACCTGCGGCCTTGTGTCTTGGACACTCAGGTGAACAGAAGAGCAGAGCTGTCAACTGATCACCACCAGGTGGTGAGTTCAATCTGATAGCAGGGAAGGCTTCCGGACAGACCTGGTAAACCCAAACGTGTAGTGAGGGTGAGGTGGGAACAGGTTCAAAGCCTCCATTGCAGAAGCAGCCATTAGGAGCTGCAGCCAGAAGGTCATTGGTGTCTGTGTCTGGTGGACATCGGCGCTGAGAGAAGCGATCAGGCTGAA
This sequence comes from Stegastes partitus, assembly GCF_000690725.1. NCBI lineage: Eukaryota > Metazoa > Chordata > Actinopteri > Pomacentridae > Stegastes > Stegastes partitus. The sequence continues at coordinate 22,956 of NW_007580213.1, read as the reverse complement.
GAAGGAGATTTTTGGGGCCTGGTTGACTCAGGGTCTCCAGAAGCAGCAGACAAGTATTGATTGGCCAAAAGGGATGCAGCTGCGGCAGTTACACAGGCTAAAACTGGGGTGTGGGAGGAGTTTGGAGAGGCTATGGAGAAGGACTTTTGGTTGGCCCTGAGGAAGTTCTGATAAACTGTTGGACGCCTTTGTTGTGGAAATTCTGGAAGAGGTTGATGGAGGATGAGGATCCCAGTAAAGAGAGACACACTGGAGACTAAGAAGAGTTAGGTTGAAATAAGGTTTACTGAATTCAGGAGAAGTGACACGAACAAAACAGCAGTTCAAATGCATCTGTTTTAACCGTGATGGGTCTCTGCCTTGTCTGTGTGCTCGCCGCTTTGATTTGCTTTTTACCATGACAACTGGCTTCATCAGACCGTAACCTTCAGCACACACTGGAGCGGATTGCAGCCGAGAGTGAAGTGGCAAGGTGGTAAGTCAGCACCTCCAAGTCCAAGGCCATGGTTCTCTGCCGGAAACCGGTGGATTGCTGCTGCTGGGTTTGGGGGGGAGTTCCTTCCCCAAGCAAAACAGTTGAAGTACCTTGCGTTGACGAGTGACGGGAAAAGTGAGCACAAGGAGGACATCCAAGTTTCCAAAATGAGCTTCCTCTGCAGGGTGGCTGAGCTTAGCCTTTGAGATAGTGTGAGAAGCTTGGACATCTAGAGGGAGGTCATGGCATCGAAAGGAGCCAGTTGAGGTGGTTTGGACATCTGATTCGGATGCCTCTGGGGATGCTTCCTTCGGAAGTTTTCTGAGCACGTTCGCCTGGGAGATGACCCCGGGGCAGACCCAGAACCTGCTGGAGGGATTACATTTCTCAGCTAGCCTGGGAATACCTCACGATTCCATAAAAGAAGAACTGGACAGCCTTGTTGGGGCGACGGACGTATGGAAGGACCTGCTCCGTCTGCTGCCTCTGTGACCCAACCCCAGACGAGTGGAAGAAAATTGATGAATAAATTGGATGACCCAATTGTCAGTCAGGACTCACTGAGCTACAGAAGTGTATTGGCACGTTCCATGTACTGTGCTTTACAAACTTATTGGATCACTTTTCATAAAAAATGAGAAAACATAAATATTTTAGAAGTCTTTCAAAAACTTAATTAAAACCAAAAATGTTATTTATTTGATAAATAAACTGTCACAACTAAATAGTCCTTTTTCACACATAACAACCAAAAGCACTCCATATTTCGTGTGGCCTCCTTTGGCCTTGATAACAGCTTTCATTCTTGCTGGCGTTGTTTTTAATGTTCTTATGTAATAGTCTCTTTTGTTTTTGAGTTCCAAATAGTTTCTAGCTGTTCCCACAGATTTGCTTTAGATGAAACTTTTGTGCGATCAATCTTTGAAGGTGCTACATCCCGAATTTGTTTATTAGGATTCAAATCTGGACTTTGACTTGGCCAGCCCATCAGTTCCAGTACTCCAGATTTCTTTTTGTTGGTCAAGTATGCACTGTGCAGCTTTGAAGAATGCTTGGGGTCATTGTCTTGTTGGTGTATGAGCCCACGACCTTCTCAGCAGCTATTCTTCCCTTTAAGCATTGTTCTGTTAGTCAACTGCTTATGGTCATTCTGGAGACTTTCTCAGAGTATGATGTACAAGCATTCTCTCTTCCTGAAGATAAGCAGTGGTCTTTTTTCTGTCTCTTGTACTTAAAATCTTGAGGTGTCTGACATATGCTTCAGTTACCTTACTTGGCGCATTTTTTAAGTACCAGTTTAAGAAATTGACTCCAAAGCAAACTTGACCAGAGTGTGAGAACACTTTTTGTCTTTCCCCATTTGTCTCCGAGACCATCCGGCATCATGAAGTGCTTTCAAGTGGACTATTTCATTTTCAGTGAGCTCTCAACGTTTTATCATTTTGAACAGGAATTAGGAATTTCAAACTGAAATCACCTTTTTGTACCCAAATTTGAGCCTGCTCACTGGGCTTCTATAGGACTTCAGAAATTAATCATTCACAACTGTCAACCAAAAAAACAAAAAAAACAAAAAAAATTCTGTTCAGGAATGCAAGCAAATAACTAGTGAAATAGTGACTAGTTGAAATCCTAATTAAGAAAAAGCAATGTGCTTTACTGTTTATTTTTTAAAAAAATTTTGTAAACCTGTAAGTTAGAAAATTTAGAAAATTTATGGATAGCAACAATTATTATATTTAACATCAAAAATATAATTTCAGTTAAAGACTTTCTACATGCTGGTTGTATGAACCATTACAGAAAGATTAAAAAGGATTTTTGTAATTATCGTTACTTTAGGGCAGCTGTGGCATAAATGTTGCATTGGGTGGTGGACTAATAAATTTGTTAAGCACTGTATGTTCTGGGTTGCACAACAAATAAAAACCACTAACTGTTGCAAATTGTTTTCACAAAAAATGGCCTTTATGATTGATATAATTACTGTTGTTGGTCCCCGGGCCACTGTTTACCAATGACAGTCATGATCTCTATGGAGTCCCTGTGAACAATAAGAGTCTGTTGATTTTCTGGGCTTTAACTGATCAGACAAATATGTAAAGTGATTTGTTTCCCACCGTGCTTCTTTTTTTTTTCTTGTCTTCCATAGGTTCATTATCCATCCATCCATTCTCTTCCACTTATCCGGGGTCGGGTCGCGGGGGCAGCAGGCGGAGCAGGTCGTCCCAGACCTCCCTCCCCCCGGCGACGGTTTCCAGCTCTGCCTGGGGCATCCCGAGGCGTTCCCAGGCCAGCCGAGAGATACAATCTCTCCAGCGGGTCCTGGGTCTGCCCCGGGGTCTCCTCCCAGGTGGACGAGTTCGGAAAACCTCCAGAGGAAGCCTCCCCAGAGGCATCCGAACCAGATGTCCATACCACCTCAACTGGCTCCTTTTGACTCGAAGGAGCAGCGGCTCTACTCCAAGCTCCCTCCGGATGTCTGAGCTCCTCACCCTATCTCTAAGGCTGAGCCCAGCCACCCTGCGGAGGAAACTCATTTCGGCCGCTTGTATCCTCGATCTCGTTCTTTCGGTCACGACCCAAAGCTCGTGACCATAGGTGAGGGTTGGGACGTAGATGGACTGGTAAATTGAGAGCTTCGCCTTGCGGCTCAGCTCTCTCTTCACCACGACGGTCTGGTACAGCGCCCGCATTACTGCTGACGCCGCACCAAGCCGCCTGTCCATCTCACGCTCCATTTTCCCGTCACTCGTGAACAAGACCCCGAGATACTTAAACTCCCTCGCTTGAGGAAGCGACTCCCCTCCCACCCGGAGGTGGCAGTCCACCGGTTTCCGGCAGAGAACCATGGCCTCGGACTTGGAGGTACTGATCCACATCCCTGCCGCTTCGCATTCGGCTGCAAACCGCTCCAGTGAGTGCTGGAGGTCACGGTCTGATGGAGCCAACAGTACCACGTCGTCTGCAAAAAGCAGAGACGAGATCCTGAGGTCCCCAAATCGGACACCCTCCTCTCCCTGACTGCACCTTGAGATCCTGTCCATGAAAACCACAAACAGGATCGGTGACAAGGGGCAGCCCTGGCGGAGTCCAACACCCACTGGTAACGTGTCCAACTTATTGCCGAGTATGCGGACACAGCTCGCACTTTGGTTGTACAGGGACCGTATGGCTGGTAGCAGCAAGCCCAGTACCCCATACTCCCTCAGTACCCCCCACAGAGTTCCTCGGGGGACACGGTCATAGGCCTTCTCCAGATCCACAAAGCACATGTGGACTGGCAGGTCGAACTCCCATGCCCCCCTCAGCAGCTCCGCGAGGGTAAAGAGCTGGTCCACTGTTCCACGACCAGGACGGAATCCGCATTGTTCCTCCTGAATCCGAGGTTCGACAATCGGCCGAAGCCTCCTTTCCAGCACCCTAGAGTAAACTTTCCCGGGGAGGCTGAGAAGTGTGATACCTCGATAATTGGCACAAACTCTCCGATCCCCTTTTTTAAAAATGGGAACCACCACCCTGGTCTGCCACTCCACAGGCACTGTACCCGATGCCCACGCGACATTGAAGAGACGTGTCAGCCATGACAGTCCGACAATGTCCAGAGCCTTCAGCATCTCAGGGCGAATCTCGTCCACACCTGGCACTTTGCCACCGGGGAGTTTCTTAACTACCTCGGTGACTTCTACCACGGATATGGATGCAGAAGTCCCCAAGTCTTTAGGCTCTGCCCCTTCATCAGAGGACGTGTTTACCTGGTTCAGGAGTTCCTCGAAGTGCTCCTTCCACCGCTCGACGAGGTCCCCAGTCTGGGTCAGCAGTTCTCCTCCCCGACTGTACACAGCCTGGGAGAGTCCCTGCCTCCCCTTTCTGAGGCGTCGGACGGTTTGCCAGAACTTCTTCAGGGCTGACCGAAAGTCCTTCTCCAT
>NW_007580213.1:12307-13091 GCF_000690725.1 Stegastes partitus | reverse complement strand
TTTTAAATTCCAGTCATAGTAATGAAAGGTGGACTGACTTTTGTTGTGTGGAGTTCCTACTGTGTGTTACTTTTTAATCATACATAAGCAAATATCTTCCTGTTCAACTTAGAAATGATGCAGTTACTGTAAGGTGATAAAATGTTGAATCATGTGATATTTACATGATGTTGCACAGGATTGTACTTCCTTCTTTTTTATACTGTATGTGATTGACATCCTTACCTCTGTAACAGCTAACAAGGCGTTCATCCTGGCAGGACATATCACGCCAATGTCCAGTCGATGTAATGCCCACACAAAACTCATTTCCCTCAAAAAAATTGGGTTGTTTTACATCCCAGTTCCTGTACTCAGCCCCGCTCCCTGTGAACCCATCTGACCACCTCCAGTTGATTTCATTATACAGACCGATCCACACATCAAAGCCGTAACCAGAAGATGAAACTGTGTCAATAAGTTGGTTGATTTCCGTCATGCTCTCTGTGGTGGCCAGGTCTGTGTATGTCTCTCTGCAGTAGGTCTGAGCTTCATGCCAACTCAAAGATTTGTTCACAAAGTGGTACTGACGGAGAGGACAGGAGGGGAGGATGAGCCACCCTGTGAGAGAAACATAGGTCATCTAAATTTCTGATAATACAAGGTGGTCCTAAATAACAAAGTATCTTTTCTCTCGTACTTAAATGAAGTATCACAAACAGTTTGTTCTTACATATCTTTCTGCATGGACACTCGTATTCCATATAAAGCATTACAATGTTCCTAACAGTAAAGTATGCGTCAC
>NW_007580213.1:8638-11487 GCF_000690725.1 Stegastes partitus | reverse complement strand
ACACAGATGCTATTGTGATGCTTAGCTATAGATAGATGTGTCAATGTAGGGGTGTGTATACTTTGTTGCGCGATGTGTTACCTACAGCAAGCTGTTGTTTAAAACTGTTTGAATTGAATTAAACTGAGCACAAAGTATTAAAGTATCACCACCATCAAATATTAAGAAGGAATTCACTGACCTGAGAGACACAAGACGGTCAACAAGATGCTCTCCATCATGATGCTGCTCTGTGAATAGTCAGAGGACACTCTGTCTTCTGTGGAGAGTTTTCTCCTGATTTGTTTTTTCTGAGGAAGGACATTGGTGCACTGATCTCTTCATGTAAAAAGTGCTTCACCGTATACCTGTATGTAAATGTTATGAGGAGACTTACTTTTAGAGGACACCACACACATACTCTCCTTAAAGACACGTGAATCCTCCTCTCACAGAACAAAACGTTTCCACTTTTTTACAGAGGAGTCTATAAGCAGAGATGCTCGTCTGTGTTGTATCAGTAAATGTGAAATGATTTAAAACTGTATTATCTTACAACTTGAATTCCTGCCTCCCCTCCACCAACCAGTCAAACTGCACTTTACATCCATGTAATAATGATAATAAGAATAGAATAGAATACTTTATTAATCCCCAAGGGGAAATTTTGCTGATCAAGTTACCACCACCATAAAGACAGATAAAAGAGCAAAACTAAACAATAAGAAAGATAAAATGCAAAATGTACAATAAGTGAAATGCTGTCAAGTAAAAAAAAAAAATAATAATCATAATGTCTCTAGAGAAGAAATGTTTTTAAAGGCACTATGTGCAGAATTTTGTAAAATGCAAGTTATCTCTATATTGACAAGTGAATAATTTCCACTGAGAAACATGCTGCCTTCACTTACACTGCAAAAAAAGACTTGTTTCTGGGAAATTGTTCTTATTTTTTGTCTAAAAAGTAAAATAATCTTGACAAGCAAGTTCTTGCTTTAGTTTGTCTAATTTTAAGAAAATATATCTAACTTTTTCTTAATAAGATTTTACAGCTAACATTGAGCTACAATTACTAGTAACAAGCTACAATGTGGTGGTTCAAATGGTTCACATTAAATCCCAGCAGAGGGACAAGATTGTTTTTCTTATTTTAAGAGTAAAACAAATTGCTGAAGTTCTCAATTTAAGAAACTGCACCAATTATAGTTTGAATTCATCTGTTTGCTGCTGGAATTTTTTTTGACACTGACAACTAGAATGTTGCTGGATTATTGTGATGCTGTTAGAACAGGATTAGGGCTTGTGCACTTTTTGACAGCTGCAATGTTGTATTTTGTTAAAATACGGAATATATTCTGGTATACTCACTTTAGACAGTTCTATGTTAAAGTAGTTGGAAAATGCACTTCTTGAGAGTGGCAGGATTTATTTTGCCATGATTTGACTTGAGTGATGTCAAACTACCAGCTNCCCCCCCGGGCCTGGCTCCAGGGGGGTGCCCTGGTTTCCCTTTTCCGGGCGAGGTGGTGGCAGTCCTTTTATTGTTCTTCATTGGGGTCTTCTGAATCGCTCTTTGTCTGGTCCCTCCCCCAGAACCAATTTGCCTTGGGAGACCCTACCAGGGGCTAATGCCCCGGACAACATAGCTCCCAGGATCACTCAAACCCCTCCACCGCGGTAAGGTGGCGATTCATCGGGGGGTAGGTTCATTATTGTTGTATCAAAACCTTTGCCAGAATCTTGACAAATGTGAACACATGATGAGAATGCTGTCAGTCAGTTACCTCCTGGGTTTGATAAAGAACACCTACATCCAAACAAACTTCCATTTATTAGTTACTTACCCAGAATAAAACAACTGACAGGAATTAAATCAGGTTGACCATGGTAAAAAAATAACACGCTTGTCTAAAGACAGGTCATTAGAGAACAAATACTACAGATTGGACAGTGAATATGCTGGATTCAATTGTCAAAATGCAAAGTTGTCACTGCTACTGTGGCTAACGAGAGTTCACAATGACTAAAGCTGTCAGCCTCCAAGAAATGTCACACATTCTTCTCAAAGGCACTCCTTTAGAGAGTGAAGGTGATGTCGTACTTTAGTCAACACAACACGTATTTAAAGAGCTCAGCAAACATGCAGGTGACCTTACTGCAGCAAATATCACACTAGATGACACACAAAACAGGGCTTTAAACAATACAATGAACAGATATGTGGGGGTGTCCATGTTTTAACACCACTATTCTCACAATTGGCAAAGAGAAAGCCACTGTTGAAAAAAAACAAACAACAAAAACTCATAATAAATATCTTGTCAAGTTTGCCAGAAGGCATGTGTGATACTCTGAAGTCAACTAGTACAATTTTTTTGGTTTGATGAGTCCAAAATTGAGCTTTTTGCCATAGGACTGGATCAGGGGTCTCCAATCCAAGTCCTTGAGAGCCACAGTCCTGCATGTTTTACATGTTTCCCTCTTCCAACACACCTGATTCAAATGATCAGGATTGTTATCAGGCTTCTGCAGAGCTTGATGATGAGCTGATCATTTGGCTCTCGAGGACCAGGATTGGAGACCCCTGGACTAGATGCTGTGTTTGACGAACACCAAACATTGCTCATCTTCATATGTGCACCATCCCCACAGTGAAGCATGGTGGCGGCAGCATCATGATGATTCCAGCCATTAGGGCCTGCTGTAATTTCCTGATTGCTTACATCCATCCATCCATCCATTATCTATACACCGCTTTATCCTCATTAGGGTTGCTGGGGGGCTGGAGTCTATCCCAGCCGACTTAGGGTGAAGGCAGGGGACACTCCGGACAGGTTGACAGTCCATCGCAGGGCCACACTTAGAGACAG
>NW_007580213.1:0-2284 GCF_000690725.1 Stegastes partitus | reverse complement strand
GCTTTTTTAACGATCTGAAAACCTTAATTAAGGTGTAAGTTTCTTTGCTTTAAGACACATTATGGTCCTAAAGTGGCTAGACATATAGTTTGAAGAATTCTAGCCAAGTACATCTTGCTGACCCCATTGGCAGATTTTTTTTTGCTTTAAGAAAATTTGACCAGATTTAAGAATATCTGGTTTATTTCAAGTTGGGCTGTTTTTGCAGTGATACAGATTATAAATGCTGCTGCAAAGAAGCTGCACAATCTAAAATGTTCATGTTAAACATACATGTTACAGAAGATTTTTTTTTAAGTTAAAGCACATCAAAGCATGTCACGGCGCCTTGTGACCTCTATTGAGTTTTACATAACAAATGCGGAGAATGACTCAGTCTACCTAATCCTTCATGTTTTTGCATCTCAAAAACGTGACAGTGGCGAGGTGGGGTGAGGGCTGAACTTAATGTACAGACACTGATTTGCACACAAAAGTGCTCCGTTTTTCAGTGTGTTGGATCAAAGAGAAAATAAAACCAATGTCAAGAAAACACAGGGGTCGATGATGAGACATCTTTGCACTACCCATGAAGTATCATATATTTATGTATGTGTTGGGTCCGGTGCCGTCTGTAGATGTCAGGATTCCTGCTTCAGCCCTTTCCTGGCTCCCTTTTTCTCTCTCTCTCACCCAGCCTGAGCCTCAGCTGCTGCCTCGGTGTCTCTCTGTCTGTCTGCCTCTGTCTCTGTCTGTCTGCCTCTGTCTCTGTCTGTCTGCCTCTGTCTCTGTCTGCCAGAAATCAAGCCACTCTCAGCTCACCCAAACCTAATCACCACAGCTCCCTTTAAGGCCACGTTTACACTGTTGAAGAAATTTTACTCATAGTCCTCATGTGAAGTTGTAGTTGTAGCTGTAGTGGGTGTTTATTAGTATTCCGGTATACGGTGGGTTCACCAACACAGAGCATGAGTCTGTGAAGGTGAACCGACCCTGAACATCTGCTGAGTCATACATTTATACTGTAAGTCAGAGGGTAGGGAGGGTCTGTATGTAAATACAGGAGTGAATAGAGTTAGATTAACATGCAGTTGCTAATGAAATGACCGGAGGTAAGCGGGAGGACAATGAATCACAGGTGGTGGAATCAGAGTTCTGATAGCATACAGTTGTCAATCAAATGGCAGGAGGTAAAGGGGACAATGAACAACAAGGGGCTGGAATCAGGGGTCTGTGACCATCAAAATAAAAGACTTTCTTCATCAACATGTAGCAGGGTCTTTACAAAAACAGATCTACATTTTCACACCAGATTGTTTTCAAAAAAATCTTTCACAAACACGCTTAAACATGTCAATAAGAGCTGCTGTGAGCATACCAAACCTATAGGGGGCAGTGTAACAAGAAGCATAAAGCCATGCTAGCCAATCAGAATCCTGGAAAAAAACACAACAGTGAATGGCAGAAATTACTTCCTGTTGCTTCAACGATAATGGGCATGAGGGTTGTTTGTTTGGACCAACAGAGAAGCTCCTCCACATTATAGAACGTTTCTGAATGTAAATGCAAACATAATGCAAACGTAATAACAAGCACTGCTTTAACAGCATGTATTTGGGTCATGGGTCGCACGCATATCAATCAAATCAAGTTTATTGTCATTTTGCTGTGCATACAACAGCAGTGCAAACAAGATCAGAGAGCGTTTCTGCAGGATCCAGTAACTAAAAGCAATTCAATAAAGAATCGTTTGCATGTCCAGATCAGCAGTTCAGCATTCTGACAGCTTGTGGAATGAAGCTGTTGATCAGTCTGGAGGTTCTTCCTTCAGTGCTCTGGAAACGTTTGCCTGATGACAGCAGTTCAAACAGTTTATGGAGAAGGTGTGAGGAGTCCCTGACAATGTTCACTGTCCTGCTCCTGGGAAAGTTCAGAACTAGCTGCCTGTCTGCCCACCTGGAACGATGTCATCTCCTCCAGCTGGGATGTTGTCATGGAGCCATGTTTCTGTAAAAGCAAACACACAGCAGTCCCTCCACTATCTGTGGGTTTCTCCCAGTAAACGTAACTCATCCAGCTTGTTGTTGAGGAATTGGACATTAGAGAGTACGAGCAACGGTCCTGCTGGTCTGGAGGGCGTCGGGTGTTAGCCCAGCATGGATCCCGGCTCTCTTCCTCCTCCTTTGTTTATGTTTGTACCATTTGTGCTTCTTTCTCTCTCGGGTAACTGGCACACAACACATCCACACTGCGCTGGTTAGTATTCACAAAGGAAAAATATAACAAACATCATCATTTAAATACC
>NW_007580212.1:45451-47796 GCF_000690725.1 Stegastes partitus | reverse complement strand
GCCAAAATGCATCCTAGGGTCTTGTTGTGAATGTACACAAGTCAGACTTTAATTTAAATACATAATTATGACAGAAACGTCACTTTAAGATCAAGTGTAATTTCGTTTGAAAGTGCCGTTTTAAACTAAATTACACTTTCTCGTTCCATCATAATTATGTGTTTAAATGAAAGTTTAACTTGTGTACATTCACAACAAGACCCCAGGATGCATTTTGGCCAAAGTTTCCCTTCGATATTAGAAAAAAAAACTTTACTTGAGTGACAACAGGCTTTGGCAGGAACTGAAGCATCTTTTTTAGAAATACTTTCCTTAACCATCCTGCTCCTACTTTGTCACTGTGCCCTAGTTGTGCTCCATATAAAAGCCTTTGTCTCTGTCCTGCTTTCTGCTGCTGCAACTTGTACTTGGTTTTTGTCTTGATCTACTTTTGGCAAGAAGATCCACATCATCATTTTCCTGAATGCCCACATGCACATATTCTAAAGTTTGCATGAATAGAATAGAATAGAATAGAATAGAATAGAATAGAATAGAATAGAATAGAATGCTTTTTATTGTCATCATTCACAAGGAACAACAAAATTAAAATGATGATGTTCCTGAGGTGTGCTTTAGATTAGCAGGAGCTGAATAAGAGTCTGAGCAGTAATCCAACAAAAAGTTTCTTCTTTGTGTTTATTTCAAGATTAAATTAGATCAGACTGCAGTTTATTTTTCACCACCAATGGGGAAAGGCACTTGTTGCAGCAGTACAGATAAAGGAAAGAGCACAAAAAAGTGACAGGAAGAAAAAGAGAACAGATAAATTATTCGTAGGAAGAGCTGAGAAATACAGTACAATAGAGCTATACACACACGATATATGCTATAGATCCATGTAATGGAGACTATGATTAAAAGAAGAAAAAAAAAGAAAGGAAAAAAGATAAATAAAATAAAATATGGTGCTATATGATATTGAACATAAGGGAGATATATTGCACATAGCAAGGGGTATACTGAGAAAACCTGGGTATTATATTGTATATTATACAAAGATGCAGTGTGGAGAGAAGAACTCCAACATGTTGTTATAGATTGTGACAGCGCTTCTTCCACCGTGGCTGTATCCGTCTGCTGCTGAAGGAGCTGCTCAGAGACCCCACAGTGCTGTGCAGCGGGTGAGAGGTGTTGTCCACGATGGATGTCAGTTTGGCCAGCATCCTCCTCTCACCAACCTCCTCTGTCCAGTCCAGCAGACAGTCCAGAACAGAGCTCGCTCTCCTGATGAGCTTGTTGAGCCTCTTCCTGTCCGTGCTGCCTCCACTCCAGCAGACCATTCTAAATAAGGGCAAATACCACCACTGACTGTGTCTGAGAAACAAAAAATAAAAGAATTCTGCCTGTATTAAATACCAGTACAAAGCCCTTTGATTTCCCTGACGGTCTGGCCTGTGCTTGATATTGATTTTTAATACTCCGTTCCTGTCCTGTCTGATGTAGTGACTATCTTAGTGTCTTACTGTCACTATGAATTCTATTTATAATGAACTACAAAGATGCAAAATGTATGCTTTAGAGCTTAGCAAACAAATATTTTTAAGCTTTTGAAGGACTTTTTTTGACCTTGCATGTCAGCAGCAATTGTCTCTTTAGCTTAAGAAATATTTTGATTATGTTAAGTCACATTTTTTGAATAGCACATTTGAAATGACAAGGAAAGAAGAATCACTCTTTTAACAGCAAGAGTAGAGCAGAGCCAGGCTCAGGGAGGACGGTCATTTGCCTCAGCAGTTGGGGTGAGGGTAAAAGAGTTGTTTAAACCTGTCTTAAGTGCAAATATGCTTTTCAGTAGCATGTGCAACTTTAGAGAAAAAAAAAAAAACTTAACTGCTGTATTATCAGACTTCTGACCAGATAATTCTGAGAATGAATGTTTGTTGGCTGTCAGCTGTCGTCTTTATAAGGGAATCAGATTGAATCAGATAATTAGTCAGAGCCTCACTTGTTTAAAAGTTACAGATTAATCCTCTAAATAAACTTGGTGATATTCATGCAAGCTGTGTAACACTAGAATAACCTGTCTTGTGTAGTTAAGAGTTGTTCTCATTTAGGTAAAGTTTGGATGCAAATTTCAATCAAAAACACATGACAAAGAGTGTTCATGACAGTAAACCAGACATTTATGGGTTGTATCAATGAACTTTATTGATGCTACGCACTCTTTGCTGGAAGGTGAGTTTCAGTAAAATGCTATATGTTCAATGTTTGTACACAATCCATCCATCCATTATCTATACACCACTTAATCCTCACTAGGGTCATGGGGGGCTGGAGTCTATCCCAGCCGACTTAGGGTGAAG
>NW_007580212.1:42242-43891 GCF_000690725.1 Stegastes partitus | reverse complement strand
CTGCGAGGCAACGACGCTAACCACCGAGCCACCTTGCAGCCCTCAGTTAACAATAAAAACATAATTTTGTATTTTTCTAACAAAACTGATTGTTATCCTTTAGAACAGCCTTTCAGTCAGGGATCATTTGCATCTCAAACACAATAAGTGTAAAATAGTAAAATAGAATAACCTTCGCCCTTTCATTCAACTATATGCAGTCATCTGAACAGCAGGCGGCGCTACAGGACAGAGGACTCTCCTCCATGAATATGAGGGATTTGGTTCACTGTCCTCTGCACAGAATGTTTTTAGTTTGTTTTTTCCAGTATAAAATCTTCTGAACATCTAGTGAGACATGTAGCAGTAGATCAGAGTCGTCCAGCGGTCAAACAAGAGAACTACAGTCATGAGCTCCTCACACACACACTACTGTAAGAATTCGAGAGGGATCTGTAGAAACTAGTAAATATATGTTCTTTAATAACAACACGTCTGCTTGTGTTTCCCTGTAGCTCTGATACCTCCTCTGACTTGAAAGTATTTCACCTCTCTGTTCATGTTCGTCGTGTTAAATGTGATTCTGAACTCTAAATGCATTTTGTTCTTAATGGAATAATCATATGAGAGCTCTGGTTGAAGAGGCGATACATCTTCTGTGTTTTATTACTGGATCGTTACACAATGAACATGTCACTGTGAATTCTCACACAGTCAGACTTTACTGACTGCAGATAACTATTGACTAAGAGTCAAATGCAAGTCATCAGTAATTCATCCATCCATCATCTCTACACCTTAATCCTCACTAGGGTCANGGGAGAACATGCAAACCCACACAGAAAGATTCCGGTGCCCCTACCAGGATGCGAACCGGCAACCTTGTTGCTGCAGGCAACAGTGCTACCAACTGCGCCACCTTGCAGCCCTGTTTGTACACAATAAACCATCTAATTTAAAATGATATAACAGGTGTTTCTATTAAACGCATTGCCATATATGCTGTTAAAGAGCTCCATACTCTTTCCAAGGATGTGTTCTGAACAGGTGGTAGCGTTTCATATGGACTTAGGCTTCAGTCTGTGAGGGCTCCTCACTGTTGGAAGGGAAAACTTACGTCAATGAAGTAAAAACTGCTGGTTCATAAGAACTATGAAGTGTCTGTGTCCTCACCTCATTGTTTGGGTGAGAATTGTCGTCCCTGGCACAGTAGGGGCGTCTAGGTGCCAGGACCCAGCCCACTTTATTATCCTCAGGCTCCTCTGGACCAAGTGGATTTACTTCCTACAAAGTGACAGTACGATGGAACGAGACATGATGTCCCAGATGTGCTCAGTAGGATTCAGTTCTGGGCAACGGGCCGGCCAGTCCATAGCATCAATGCCTTCCTAATCAGGAACTGCTGACACACTTCAGCCACATGAGGCCAAGCATTGTCATGCATCAGAAGGAACCCAGGGCCCACTGCACCCTGCATATGGTCCCACAGTGGGTCTGAGGATCTCATCCTGGTACCTAATGGCAGTCAGGGTACCTCTGGCTCGCCCATTGAGGGCTGTGCGGCCCTCCAAAGAAGTGCCTCCCCACACCATTACTGACCCACCAAACCTCAGCAATTTCCCTGAGGTTTCCACCAAGGGGATCAATAAAGTTCTATTCTATTCTATTCT
>NW_007580212.1:1108-40808 GCF_000690725.1 Stegastes partitus | reverse complement strand
CCCCAAGGCCGAATGAAAAACCGCGTAGGGAGTCCTACGGTGATGCTCGTATTGCAGTCAGCTGTTCACGTGGACGTTAGCGCCAGCGGCTGAGCGCGTGACAGTCTGTCCGCGGTGAACGTTAGAAAACGGTCACAGCTTATAACGGCTGGGTGCGGATGGAAACGTTTCTTCGGTCGGTCACAGGGAAACACCGACGACTCGTTTCTACTTTACCAAACGAAAAAGGCACACAAAGAAAATGTGCCCGGCACACAGCCACGGTTTTCCTGAATAACCGAGTTTCGGTAAGTAAAGTTAAAAATGTAAGGCTAACGAACAGCCAAGTGCTAACGGTCATGTGAAGCTAATGCAGTCAGTTAACAGGGCATCACTGCTAAACTTAGCATCAGTCAGCTAACAAGCCTCTGCTTTGTACATTTTGTCATCATAAGTGCCAATGTTGATATAAAATCTGTCCTATTTTCTGAGCTGTTACTCTTCATCAAACATGACACTCAGTGTGTTAGATATACTGAAGTACAATGACAAAATACATCCAGCTTAAACATTACCGTATAATTATGTGTGCATGTGTTTTTTTTTTTGTTTTTTTTTTTACTTAATCTGGAGTGAATAAGCAGGACGACTCCCTTCTACTTTACTGAATGAAAAAGGCAGAAATTGTGCCCAACAGACAGCTACAATTTTCCTAAATAGCCGAGTCTTGGTAGCTAACTGTCAGAAATAGAAGGCTAACGAACAGCCAAGTGCTAACGGTTATGCTAAGCTAATGCAGTCAGTTAACAGGGCATCAATGCTGTACCTAGCATCAATTAGCTAACAAGCCTCTGCTATGTACATTTTGTCATTATAAGTCCCAATGCAGACATGAAATCTGTCCTATTTTCTAAGAAAAATCAACCACTATTCATCAGCTGCTTATGTGTGATTTTTATTTATTTATTTAATTTAAGAGTGAATAAGCAGGAGAAAGGAGTTTTTAAAGGCACATAAGGGGATCTTTGCTGTCTCCAAGATGGAGCCACAAAACCCAAAATCAAACCAACATCAGGTAAAGTGATTTAACACCTTAAGATGTAAACATAAGAATTCAAGCAAGCAACTCTGTTTAAGGTATTTAGATTTAGTTACTGAAGCAAATACAAGTACTGCAATTTACAACCAATGTCTTTCTCAGGTCACAATTAATCAGGCAAGGGAACAGCGAAAAAAGCTCCTCAGCCCTGCACACCAGTACCTGATCGACATCCTGGCTGACAGGCTGTCCTTGGCGCCAACTGAAGTAGAGGAATTCATTTTAGAGTCTTCATGTGTGAGTTTATCCATTGATTTTGACAGTGTGTGTACATCCAACCAGATGAGTAAATTGTCGTTCCAATAGTTTTGGTCTGTTTGATCTTTACTGTGGTCTGCTGGAACAAAATATATGACATTGACATACAGAGAACCTTTTGGCACTTTTCAGAAGTGACTGCACCTTTTCAGTTTACCTTTTGGGTGGAAACATCACGACACGTATGCTGGTTACATTTAGAATACAATTTTAGAGGCAACAAAAAAACTTTACAGTGGCATTGTGGTTTTGTTTGAATATCTTTCGTGCCATAATTTGTTTTACTATACAATTAGTGTGCTAAAAATGTTTATCTCTTCTTTCTTTTTTCTTTTTTTGCTGAATAGTTGGCTGCTGTTGATAATTTCTTTGCTATAGGAGGTTGTAAAACCATTTCCTTTGTGTATCAGAAGTCTGAAGTCCCAGGTAGGAATAAGTCTAGGAAGACGCTGTATTACATTGACATGCATTTCTCATTTTGTCACTCGAATTCAACACTGAATGACACATGTACAATAGACCAGAATTCCAGCATTTCATTTTTCTAAAATTGAAATGTCAGTTTGTGTGTGCTTCATTTTAGATGGGCCAGTTGTATGCTTGTCTTTACCAAATTTACTAAACTTTGTGAATTATCTCGTCTCCATACTGATAAATATCCAGAATTTAATACGCAGAATCAATATTTGTAATGAATACATTTAAACATGTGTTCCATTTTATTTTATTTTTTTTACCTCATCCAAAATTGTGTGGATTTACTTTCAGAGTGTAGCCGCTCATGTGCTGGGGCTCCCAAAGGGGAAAAGATATCGAGGCTGTTTTTAGCCGATTTATCCAAGACGTGCCTTACAGGAATTTGCTGCTCTTTCGCAAGGTTCAGAGTGGACGTTGCTGTGAATTCAGAGAATGTGCATGAGGTAAGATGGGCTCATATGTGCAACGTGGTCAGCTTCTGTAATTGTAGTTTGTTTAGTTTGGTGTGATAGATGCGTTTATTTGCTGTGCGTACTTCTCCTTATTTAGAGAACTGATCATGTGCTAAAAGGGGAGGGAAAATGATGTTGAAATGCCTTCACTAATAATTTTGAATTTTTTGTTTTTCCATTAAAAAAAATAGTGAAATAAAAAGCTATTGGAGACTGTATACAACAACCAAGGCACGACCACTCTAAATTCGATTTAGTGTTAAAAATGTTTTATTTTTATTGTAGAGCTGAATCTACATAAAAGAATAGAGACATTTATGGACGCATTAGGTTATTTTTAAAATCTTGGGAATATTCAGGCTTTATGGATAGATTTGGGAATAATGTCAAGTCAACTAGTCTGATTTATTTCCGTTAAAATGCATCCTGGTGCTGAAGTTCTTCTTTCGCCAAAATATAGTCAAATTGTGTCGGACTGGCATAAGTTGCTTTTGTCCTATCAGTGGAGTCTTGCTGATTTATTCATTATTACACTGTCAGCTGCTCAGATGAAGGTAAGAAGCATTCCCCCATATTCGTTTGGGAAAGGACGGGAACTGCTGTCATAGAAAACACAAGTTTGACTTCCTCAAATAACCAGTTTACTTCATCCAACGTTCTTGTCAGATGGTCAGATAACTTCATCCCCCTCCATCCTCAGCGTTATTCAAGTCAAATTCAAGGGACTACATCTAGACATTTTAGTATCTTTTACAAAACCGACCACATGTCTGTCTGTCTGTCTGTCTGTCTGTTTGTTTCTGATATGAGAAAGTTGAATTTGAAGTTGCCTGTTTTCATTTTTTTTACACAACTATTTAAGCTACTGTTAATCCAAATCAAATCTCCCCGGTCAGGTTTTAGCTTTTCTGAGTTTTTTTTTTTTTTTTGAAGTAATGGCAGATCTCGTCTTGATTCTTTGTAGGAGATCTTTTTTTCAGTGGTTAATGCCAGAGACGGCCTCATGAAAGAAACAGAGAACGCGGACAGCTTTGTGCCAGTAGCTCTTGACGCAGTACACGATTGGGGCGCCTTAGACAAGTCTAGAGATGGTGAAAAAATTCAAAAGAACTTCAAGCACACCATAAAACAATGTCTCGGCTCCTTAGAAGGTAAGTCATTTTGCCTCAAATTGTCACCTACATGATTTTCTCTTTTAATTTTTTTGAGTCTCTTAAAAGTCTTTTAAGTTCTGATGCTTAGAAGTAATTACCCTTAAACATTAACATACTTTCACTATTTGTCTGGCAAATCACTAGGGCTGGAGCCGAATAGCCGACTATTCGTTCGCTGTGCTGGAATCGGGATATCAAACTGGATCTCCGAATATCCCCTGTTAGCGGAAACAGAGCCGTCACCACTAACCAAAACACAGAAACTGGTCTTTGTAGCCACTGTAGTCACTGTAACTCGTCCGAGCCCGAGCGCACCCCCCACCCCCCCGTCGACAAAAATAGCCAGCCGCCACCACCACCCCTGAATATTCGGGATATTCGTCATTAATTGGGACCGAATGTCCGGAGATCAGAAATTGCTATTCGGACCAGCCCTACAAATCACATTTCAGTGCTTTAGAATTGTCATTTTTGTGGTAGTACCTGCTATTTATTAACCCAAAGGTGGTCTTGAACTCGTTCTGATGGCCTTGTACTTTGTCTTGTTTGTAAAACAGACATCCAGATGACAAAAGAGAACGTTGTTCATCTGCAAACAGTCACAGATGTTGACCTCTCTAAACTGGTCAGCCTTGAAGATATGAAAGTTGCGGCTGCCAACTTTGACACAGTGCAACAACTGGAACAAATTCTAAAGCAATGGTGCAAGCAAATCGAGCAGGTTAGTAGAATTAAAGCTTTAGAGCTGTCATTATGGCTACAGAACACAGGGAGGCCGATCATTAGGTCGAGATGGTGACAGAAGTACACAAGAGGGATTTGGATAATTGAAGAAAGAGGACATTGTGGAGGAGATTAAAGCAGAACATGTGAAAAGCAGCAGGAATTTCCAGTAGAAAGGGTGGTTAGTTAAAATATGTCCTTTACCAAACAGTCACCAAAGTTTCATTAAGACGTCGTTCAAATACAACTTGCAGGCCATGTTTAGCATCAGTTAGTCTCAACCAGGGGCGTCCAATCCTGGTCCTCGAGGGCCACAATCCCGCATGTTTTAGATGTTTCCCTCTTCCAACACACCTGATTCATATGATCAGCTCATCATCAAGCTCTGCAGAAGCCTGATCACGATCCTGATCATTTGAATCAGGTGTGTTGGAAGAGGGAAGCATCTAAAACATGCAGGATTGTGGCCCTCGAGGACCGGGATTGGATACCCCTGGTCTAAACTGTAACTGGAAACTGTAGAACATGGGCCAAAACACATCTCCTATGGTGAATGGATATGCTTTGTGAATATGTTAAAGCCTATCCCTTCCTGAATCAATCTTACTATGGATGAATGAATTGAATTTCTAAACTTTGATGGTATGCATAATCATCAGGTCTTGGTAGAGAGAGACATACTGAGGACATTGGATGCTTCTGAAGGGCCACGGAGTGAGTTGGATTACTGGAGAAAGATGTCTTCAAGCTTCAACGACATTATTAAGCACATCAAAAGCCCAGAGTTTAAGGCTGTTGAAATGGTGCTCCATATCAGCAACTCCAAAATGATGAAGGTACTGATGCAACTGTTAGACATCAAAAAAGGAATACAGAAAAGTTCTTATACAGTGATTGTGATATAAAGGGTTTTTGTCCATTAGCAGAAACTGTATCAGTAATTCATTAAATGACTTGATCACTCTTTTTAGATTCAGATATCACACAATTGTGTTTTTTTTCCCTGTTTTTGATATTCTGCATTCCTTGTAAACAACACTTTCAGCTCTGGTATTGTAACTTGACTTTTTTTTTGGACTAAAGGATTTATATATATTAAAAAAACATGAATTCATAATATCTGAAAATTTGCAATAGTCTTAACAGCTCTTAAGGATGAGCTGCCTGTGGAATTCCATTCAGCCCTAACAGACGGTTGTATTAATGCAGATGTGGCAGAGTCTGAATGGCAGGCTAACACATCATGCCAACGAGGCAAAGGACAGTGTACAGTTTCTTTCCACACTGGAGAAAGTCTGTCAACCTCTGTACAGCAATGACCTGGTATGTATAGTCCACAAGTTGATTTCTGTTTGTTAATACTGAACAGAAATATGTCTACTACATTATTTTGTACTGTCCAGAGAGTATCTGGACACACTAGAAACAGTTACACGTGTGTTTTCTTCAGGCTCTGTGCTTGAAGACATTTATTTTGAAATGCAATAACAGATGAGAGGTACCAAGTCTCATCTCGAAGTCGTTCCACATCAGTAATTGAAAGAACTATCTGAGACATGGCCCTAACACACGACGCCAAAAACGTTCCTCTTCCTCTGTTGATGTCATCGTATCAGTTCATCAAACTTTGTTCGACAAATCTGTTGTTTGAATTTAAATTCTATTGTCTATATTTTAATTGAAAATGCTGAGAGAAAAAAAAAATCACAGGAGCTGTTGCTGTACTCAGAACGGGTTAAACTGAAAAACTCCCAAAACTACTACATGATATTCACAATATGTTAGAAGACGACTGCCTGTTTTCTGTTCTATCGGTAACAAGACGAGTATTACAATTATAGGATAGACAGCACGGACACAATATGTATGAAGTGTTTGTTTATTAGCAGGTTAAAAGACAGCGTTTCTTTCTAAATAGGCCAAGTGTTATAAATATACTTATATATGCATTATATGTGTTACGTATATGTGTGATTTCAGTCAGCCATAACGAAAAGTGTGCAGAATATCATCAGCAGCATTCAGATGATTCACAGTATTTCACAATACTACAACACAAATGAAAAGATATCTGTACTGTTCGCCAAGGTAAGTGTACTTTATTTCGTCTTGGAAAAATCTGTTTCCTTTTTTAAGAATACGTGATTCGTATGAAAATATGCAATCTAAGGGTTTGTGAAATCATGAAAACTCCCTGAAAATCTTTCCAGGTCACAAATCAGATGGTTATAGCGTGCAGGTCATACGTTACTGATGATGGCGCAAGTCTCATATGGGATCAAGATGCTGAAGACCTCAGCAGAAAAATGACGGTGATGGTGGCACTGCATGTCCATGTTATCATTACCGAGGCTTAAACAGAGCACATTTTGACATGATCAGATTGTAACCTTGTGCTCATTCTTCTTTTATCGTGGGCAGGACTGTAGCTGCTTATATCAGGAGTATAAGTCTTGCTTCCAGAAATCAAAAACACAAGCAATGGAAAGTCCTCAACAGGGCTTCTTTGGGCTTTCGGAGAGTTTGATTTTTGGCAAGTTAGAGAAGTTCTTGAAGCAGCTTGATAAGGTACAGTCAATATTCACTTCTTCAGTTTGAGTCTTGCTCTTATTGTAAGGCCTTGACAAATAACAGTCAGCTTTATGTTTGTAGATTCTACAAGTAGTCACAGTGATCAAGATGTTTGGATCTCTTGAAAAATGCAACATTGAGGGCATTGAGACTCTGGCCAGACAATTCCACAACGTATTCATGGATATGAAAAGGAAGCAGCTTGACATGTTGGCTTCAGGGGCAACTGAGTTTGAAACGGACTTTGTTAAGTTTATGTCTCAAATCAGCAACATTGAGGTATGTATAATTTCCTGCTCTTACTGAGCTGCAGCTTGAATAGGTTGATTCTATCCTCTTGTACATTAAGTATTGTTTCCAACATAATTAAACTTTGTTTGTTCAGGAAACCTCATAATAATCAAGGTCACGTCTGAAAAGGAGACCTTTTTTTCTAAGGAGTTCTGTCAAGATGACAGTTACATAAAAAAACACATTCAAGACAAAAACAACCCAATGGAAATAGTAAAATACAAAATGCATCAGTGGTATGATTACATTTTAAGTCAAGGACTGTGTAGAACTGTTCTAGGGCACCCTTGTGACTTTTCAGTGAGTTCCAGTAGTAGATCTAGTGCTGTAGTTGCTGCTATGATAAAATATAAGGGTGCAGATGTAGGCAGGACGTGTACACAGTGTCTTGGCAGT
This sequence comes from Stegastes partitus, assembly GCF_000690725.1. Classification (NCBI taxonomy): domain Eukaryota; kingdom Metazoa; phylum Chordata; class Actinopteri; family Pomacentridae; genus Stegastes; species Stegastes partitus. The sequence goes on along the minus strand of NW_007580212.1, from coordinate 33,408 downwards.
AATTAACAACATGTGTATTTTTTTTCCTTTGGTCTAAAGAACACCATTTTAAAGAGTCATATAAAATGCAAAGGTGAATATGGGAGCCTGTAGTTGTCATTCAGAATCCGTTTTTTTAAATATAAGAATGAAGTTGCTTGTGTGGTTTGATATAGATACAAGTGAGCTTTGCAAAATTTTCTCTCTGGCCTCAAATGCAAAGCTTTTTCTTAATGTGAAAAAATCCCAGTTTTGACCTGAGCTTTTCAATAGATGGTAGTATGAAAAAAAGTTGTCTGTCCTCTACAGAACCAGCTGCAGGATTTTATGATGTCATGTCTGTCAAACTTCGTCTCAACTCAGCAAGCGCTTCACCTAATAGATTGGTCAGTATGATGTGGTGTAGTCGTAGTAGTGGGAGTGGTAGTAGTATAACCAGTAACAGTATAATATAAAGACTACTGTAATGATGTAAACCATTGTATAACAATAGGATCATTCTGACAGGTGTCTTAAATGGTTTTGTTTGTAGCTTTCAGAGGCTGAAAATTCCCTGTCTTGACACAAAGATGTCCAGCTGTTTGGGTTGTTTTCTTCAACATTATGCCTCAGAAATAGAGTCTGTGAGAAAGGTACCCAATTTGCATTTGTTTTATATACTCAGATTGCTAATAAACTAAAATATAATAAAATGGTACATTTACAGTAAAATACATACTTTCCTGTTTTTGTTAAAATCACTTTTCAAACCTTTTCTGCAGCTCTTTAACAGTCAGAAGGAGGACCCGCCATTAGATAGAAACATGCCTCCGGTGGCTGGACGGATCGGTTGGGTCAGGCACCTCTACAAAAAAATAGAGGAACCCATGTTATGCATACAAGTATAACTACCACCAATCATTTCTATCAGCAAAACAACAGAAAATACTTTATTATCCTGCTGAGAGATGTTTTTTGTTAACAGAGTCTGTCATCCTTAACAGGAAGCCTCCGACATCCTGTGCAGTTCTGAGGGACAAGATGTGGTCAGAATGTACAATCGAACTGCTGCTCTGTTGGTTGAGTTTGAGTGTGTTCACCATCAAGTATGGTTCAATGAAGTGACACAGATAGATCATGGTTGGTTTGCTGTTTCTGACCTAATGTGTTGATACACTAGATGATGCACGATTTCAGTTGTTAGGTGGCATCAGATGATTCTGTTGATAGTCATTTGAAATACTCCTTCCCTGTTCTTCTCAACAGTCTTGAACTGTACACTGTTGGTTCGTCACCCAAGCACAGGAAAGTTATTTGTCAACTTTGATCCTAAAATAACTGAGGTCATTCAGGAGACGAAGTATTTGCTGAGGATGGGTCTGAAGGTTCCAAATCAAGCTTTACAGTTTGTCAAGATGGAAAGCAAACTAGCCGCCAATCAGCTTAGGCTCCAGGTACAATAAAACACTTTTTTTTTTCACATAAGCATTGTTCAGCGATATATAAAATGACTTGTTTGCCTTTTTATAGGATATTTTGGCAGAGTATGAGTCCACCTGTGAGAACATACCAGCAGTCTTTGCCAGCTTGATGACTTCAAAAATAAAACATGTAAGCATTGTGTAAATACAGTCGATTCTTTCTTCTGTGGGAAAATCTCTAAGCTGGTAAATAAAAGTTTGCTACCTAAAGAGGGTTACCTTTTATTTTATAAGTAATTGTGTGTTTTTGGTGACTCGCTAGGTGGAATGTGCCCTTCACCATGGGTCAGTGCTGCTCACCTGGTCATCCCTCCTACTCGACAAGTTCTTTCAAAATGCTGAGACTGCTTTGTTTGAACTGACACAACTCGTAAACAAGGTATGCTACCTAACAAAAAAGACTGTGCACATTACTAGCTGTGCCCTTTGCAGATACAAATATTTCTGTAATTTCAAGTAGTGTCATTTAGAGTTGAAAGTAGGGCTGAATATTATTTTGAAAGAGATTTAGAAATCATCAGCCTATTTTATTTCATTCAGAGGGATTGTCATCCACGGTTCATCACAGTTTTGCTCTTTGGGTGTTCATAACAATACTCCTGCTCAAGGGCCATGTTTCTAAATGCCTTTTTTTTCAGGTGCAGAATATTTGTAAGACACACATTGATGATGTCCTCAAAGACGTCTCAGAGATGGTGCTGATTGCGCTTCCAGAAGATAATGTGTCTTTCATGGAGGACCTGATTGACCTTAATAAGGTACGACCATCTTATTTTCATTCGCTAAATTAAAACATCAGTAAAAATGTAGCTGTTGTTCCTGCATTAAATGAATACGTAACAACTATTTTGTTCAAGTTGTAGGTTTAGTTTTTGTATTTCTCTTGAAACAGAAACACTGTAAGGAGGGGGCAAAGACATTGCATGACAAATGCAGTAGGGTTGAAATAGCAGTCAGGGAGCTGGGTGATCTGTTCAGCACCGTTTATGAACCAAAGGGCCCCAAGACTGCTGAGAATCCTGTGTCAGGTGCTCTTAATTCCTAGTTAATAGTTAAACAAGTGGCAATAATATGAAAGTATTTAAATATAACTTTTGTGTTTTACTCTTTAAATGTTTTAGGAAGCAGGAGTGGGACACTTTCAGGAGAGAGCCAGACAGGTTCTACTAAGGACAAAGCAGTACTTGTAGAAGGCTCAGTTAAAGAAAAAACAATCAAATTTGAAAAGGTATGTTTACATACTAACTGCAAAGCATTTCTGCTATATACAGTGTACCAAAAGGTGTGAAAGCCTCAAATAAAAATCTTAATTTCAGGAGAAGAAGAAGCTTTATGAACACTTCAGTGAAAGGGTTTTAGATGCACTTGTCAAAACAGTGAAGTTATCTCTGGAGAGCCTGAAAAGGAGGATTTGTGCCACTAAGTAAGTATGTCTGTGTTTGTCAGGATATAAAAAACGACCAGTATCTCAGACAAATAATAATTATCTCCTACTGATTTGTGTCATCAAATGGGAATTTCAGTACTTACCAGCAAACGAAACCAAAGTCTGTGATTAGCCCACTCATAAAATCTGAAGCCCAGTTGGACATACCCAATTTGGTGAGTTTCAACTACTCATTGATGACTGATTCCTGTTCATGCTGCAGTAATGACGTTGTAGGGGAGGAGATCAGCTAGAATTCCTTGTCAGTTATGTTAAACAGAAAATTGGGTTTCTATGTCTTGATATTTGTTGTCATCAGGTAATGAAACCCAGTGTAGATGAGATCCAGCAGGCCATAAATCAACTCATCAACTTGGTATTGGAAACTAGCAAGGGTATCAAACGGCAGCAGGTGTACAGTCATGATGACACAACAAGTACAGGTAACTAAGTGTCAGCATGCACGCATGTAAAAAGACATCTGAAAGAAAGGTTGGCAGGAATGATGGTGTCCTGCAATAGAATAAAAATATGTGAATCTGCTTTTGGTTGATATTTTGCTTTTTTCCTGTTTTGATCCCATACGCAGGCCCAGAAAAAGACCATTTCTTTCAGTTTGTTGTCAAACACAAGGTCATCAAAAACATTGTGGGCATTTTGAAAACAGCAGTCAGCTCCCAGAGAAAACAAGTCACTGATGTTCTAAAGCAGTTTGAGTCTTTCAGGGTGATCTGGGATGAGGGCAGAGATGTCAAAGTCAAGGTCTGCCATCCTACAAACATAATGTGTCCTGTGCTGACTTTCATATAGGTGTTCTGTTTTCCTGGAAATATTAACATGCTTTTCTTCATTTGTAATTTGTAAGGAATTCATGGACAGCAACCCGTCCTTAATCCAGATAAAATCTCAAATCCAGTACTATGACTCTTTTGAACAAAAAATTGATGATATCAAGCCCACCATTGTATTGACGTCTATTGAACTGTCAACAGGTAAGCTCATCATAATGTGTTGTACTATTTTTCACTCTGATGCAGATTATTTTCTGCCCTCTGTATAACATTTTATAGAATACAAAGTACAACTGAAGCTGACAATACGTCAAATTGTGAAGGTGTTTGAACAGACTGATAATAGAATCTATTAATATAAATAATGACATATAATTATAAGGACAGGGATCCCCAGAGTAATTTCAATTCATTCTGTATGGACAAGATTGTCAGACAGGATTGTCTGATAAAGTTATTCTTTCAAAGTTGTCACAGTTTTGATCCAAGCCCTGTTTTGTGTACATTGTCTTACTCCTACCTCTTGCAACGCACCATCCACCCACCAGATGTCGTTAGACTTCTGTTCTGCTCCCAGTCATCTGTCTGCCACACCCACCTCACCTGTTGCCAACTTCTCAACCAGTTCCACCCACCTTAATCCTCACTATGGGGGGCTGGAGTCTATCCTAGCTGACTCAGGGTGAAGGCAGGTTCACCTGGACAGGTACCCAGTCTATCACAGGGCTACACTTAGAGACAGACAACCAGGCACATTCACATTCATTACAGACAATTTAGAATCACCAATTAACCTCAACATGTTTCTGGACTGTGGGAGGAAGCCGGAGAACCCAGAGAGAACCCACGCTGCACGGGGAGAACATGGAGACTCCACGCAGAAAGATCCCATACGAACTGGGCTGCGAGGCGACGGTACTGACCACTGAGCTACCTTGCAGCCCCCAGTCCCAACCAAGGATTTATCATTCACAGGACTTGACATAGGTTGAGTGCACCATCGCCTCACCTAGGTTGGGACGCCTGGGATCTTTCTGAGTGGAGTTTGCGTGTTCTTCCTGTTCAACGTTCTCTCCACGTTCTCCGGCTTCCTCCCACAGTCTATAAACAAGTTGAGGTTAATTGGTGGTTCTAAATTGTCCGTAGGTGTGAATGTGAGTGTGCTTGGTTGTCTCTCTGTGTAGCCCTGTGATAGACTGGTTACCTGTCCAGGTGTCCCCTGTCTGTATAGATAGGACTTGACATGAGTGAGGCAAGCAAGGAGCCACTGTAGCATGATGAAAATCACCCCTGCTCTATCCAACCCTCCGCCTGACTGCTTTGTGCATTTGTGTGCTCTCAGCTTTAGCATTATTCTGTTTCCTGTTTTCCTGTTTAACTGTTTGACCATGAGCTCTACTTTGCCCTCTGGTTGAGTTACCTACCACCCTGTCTGTCAGCCTCAGTGTTTTGCATTTTGCAAATAATCCTCTCAAACTGTTCCTTCTTGCTTGGCTCTCTCTAAACTTAGGTCCTGCTCTCCTGGCACCCTGACACTGTGGAAGAAATATTTGTCAAGACATTTCATTTTAAATGAAAAATATCAGCCTCACAGCAATCCATTGAATGTTTCAAATTTTCTTATTGCTCTTAAGCCAATGTATTCGCACCCAGACACTGCAGTGAATTAGATAGTGTGCTTGTAATCCTACAAACACACATTTGTTATCTCTCCCTTAGCACATTTGATGTTTTAAGTCTAAAATGTATTGATACATTTAGATTTTCATATGCCATGCAAAGCAGCCCACATGGGATTAGAAGAGACCATGGAGGCCAGGCCCGGACCAGACCAAAACAAAGTGTAAAATCTGAGAAGCAACTTAAGCATTTTCCTCAATCAAATCATCAGACAACCAGTGTCTACAACACAATTAGAAATCACTAGAAAAAATAATACACTTTACAGTGCTGGAGAAATCAGAGCATTTAGAGTGAACGCAAAATTAATTCATCAAAATAAGTAGTTTTTTTTTCCTGGCTTTTCCTAGTTTTAGAACTGTTTTTTTTCAAAGGGAGCAATGCAAAATGAAACTTTTTTTTCTTGTATACAGGTACATTAAAAAGGGCCCTGACAGCTGAGACCAAAGCCTGGAAGCAACTGTTTTGCAAGTACCTGAAGATGAAGTACGAGAAGAAAATGATTGACACCAGCAAACACACTAAGAGATGCCTTGAACAACTGTCACATCCTGTGGTTGATCTGGAAGATGTACGTCACACCGCTGAGACCCTGTCTAAGCTTCGAGATGCTGAAGTGCAGACCGATATGACGTTGACTTCCATTGAGGTATGAATAGCAGAATCATCTGTTTTCAGGGATAGAGCTTAGTTCTAACTGCAAAGGATGTATGACCATGTGCACACCGAAAGTAGCACTGCTTTTAAAAGCGTAAATATCTGCACCAGTGAACGGATGTGTCTACAGTTACAGATGAGGAAATGAAATTTATTCCAGGGAGTCATTGCTTGTCAGAGGTCAACAGATATAAGGCATATAAGACACCAAACGTCCACACACTGATTTGTAATACATATATAATATTCATGGAGCTGAGCCGTGTTTATCTAACCTAATAAACAAAAGCCTAACCATATAATAATATATTTACAGGAAGCCTTTGAAATTTTGACTAAATATGAAGCAGAAGTGACCAAGACAGAAGCAGAGGAAGTAAACAATCTGAAACATCTTCTCACAAAGCTTCAGTCTAAAGCTGTTGGTATTCTTTTTATATTTATGCTTGTTTTGTTTTGTGATTTTAGTGTGTTTTCTGATAACTCATTCTTGGTTTATAATTCTTGACTTTCCCAGGGGTCAGTGCAACACGAGCTTTTCTGTAAGCAGCCCCAGTTCAGACAAACCCTTCTTGAATGTGTTGCTGTTTTCCAAAATGACATTGCCGTTTTTAAGGAGCAACATGACGTAAGTAATCTGTGAATATTTTAGCTACTGTGTGTGTTTTCAAGTTTTCAACACCTCTAAGTTTACACTCAATTATTTATCAGTTAATTTGGTGTTGTATTTTAGGAAGGCCTGAAGGTCGATGGAATAACGCCACAAGAAGCCAGCAGCAGGTTCCATATCTGTCAGGTACTGTTGTCATTTTAATTAATGCCATTCTTTATTTCCGTCATTGTTGAGACTGGAGACTTGGTTTTATAACTCTGCAAAGCTGAATGCTTAAAAAGAGTCAAGTCATATAAATGTCGTACGTAACAAAGTGCTAAAACAACTATTCAGTAACACAATGTTAGTATTATGATGTTGATGATTCTTGCTTCTGTTTCTATTAGTCTTGCAATGTGTAAGTGTAATTTCTTGTTTTGTTTTTTTTTCTAATTTCACTCAGGCTAGTTTTAAAGAACTCTGGAGAAAGTATACCAGATGTTATTCTGGGGAACAGCTTCTTGGCATGCCAGTTACAGAGTACAAGTATCTACACATGAAAAAGTACGTTGTCCCTCTTCCAAAGCTTTTCCTACATTGCCATAGCAATGACAATTTAGTCATATTTTAGTGATGCTATTTATATTTAGACTATTGTACAATGTATTTAGACTAATAATGGTATATGTGTTGCTTCCCTTAAGAAAAGAGCTGGAGCTGCTTCAGAAGCTGTATGGCCTGTATGATGCAGTGATGAGTAAGATTAATGGGTACTATACCATTCTCTGGACACAAGTGGATATCGAAAGGATCAATTCAGAACTTTTGGAATTTCAGAACAGGTGAAGTATTTTGGTTTTGTTTTGTTGTTGTTTTGTCCCCTATATTTTTTGTATACTGTAGATATTTATTGTTCATTGCCCCTATATGTAGGTGTCGGAGGCTACCCAAAGCACTGAAGGACGTGCAGGCCTTCCTGGACCTAAAGAGGTCCATTGATGATTTCAGTGAGTCATGCCCTTTGCTTGAAATGATGGCAAATAAATCTATGACGCACAGACACTGGGACCGGATCACAGACTTGACTGGACACCAATTTGATGTGGACTCCAATACCTTCATGCTGAAAGACATCATGGAAGCACCTCTGTTGAAGTACAAGGACGATATTGAGGTTTACTGGCAGTTTGGATACTTTGACCACATTTAAACCTGTTCACATTTTCCTCCACATTATTGTATCTGTTTATTTTAGTTAATCTTCGTAAGCTTTGCTATCTGTTCTTGTAGGACATCTGCATATCTGCTGTGAAGGAGAAGGATATTGAAGCCAAATTGTCACAAGTAAAAGAGGTGTGGTCTGGCCAGATGCTGAGCTTGATGACATTTAAGGACAGAGGAGAACTGATGCTGAAAGGGGCAGAGACAGCAGAGATTCTCTCCATCCTGGAGGATAGTCTGATGGTTCTGGGTTCATTGTTGAGCAACAGGTAAAACAGAACAAATGCAAACTTGAAATTTAGATTTTATTAGCTTACTGATCCCAAAGGAACCATCACCCCTCAGGAGAACAATGAGGAAAGACTAAAACCAATTTTTCAAAAAAGAAACAGAAATAGTGATAAAATAAAACCTTGCGTAGAATAATTAAAGACATGTTTGAAGACATAGGATCCATACAGTGTCTGTGATGTGCTACGGAACATGTGTCCTTGTTCGCCCTATACAGGTACAGTACCTACTACAAAGCCGAGATCCAGGATTGGGTCTTCAAGCTTTCAACGTCGTCTGATGTCATTGAACAGTGGATTACTGTGCAAAATCTGTGGATCTATTTGGAAGCTGTATTTGTTGGGGGGGACATTGCCAAAGACCTGCCACAGGTGCAGTTTATGCTTTTTACCGTTGCTTTCTGAAAATCACGATTTGAAGTTTTTCCTGCTAAATGGCCTGTTTTTTCCAATTGCAGGAAGCTAAGCGCTTTCAGAAAATTGACAAGTCCTGGATTGAGATCATGCAGAGAGCTCAAAAGGTCCCAAATGTGGTTGAGTGCTGTGTTTGTGAGCCAACTCTGGGCCAGCACCTGCCAGAGCTTCAGAAAGAGCTGGAGATGTGTCAGAAATCTCTTGCAGGGTAATTCTTTTTAAAAAATCCAAACGTCTTTTAGGTAGTTCTTCCCTGTTGTGGTGCGTTGTAACTCTAATTATTTTTTAATGCCATTATCCCCCCGAGTTTCCCTACAAATTGTGCCTTTCAGTATTTTGAAAACTATATTATTGATGAAATTACCAAAAGTGTACATGACATGACAAGATTTTAAATGCTTCAAAGTAACCACAAAGTTGGTTTCATCACTGGTTAGTTATAGCAGTACAGGTGATGTTAATGAAGATAACATGGTCTACTTTAATAGGTACCTTGAGAAAAAGAGGCTCCTGTTTCCACGATTCTTCTTTGTGTCAGATCCGGCCCTTTTGGAAATCCTTGGACAAGCCAGTGATTCTCACACAATCCAGGTAAGGAAATTTATTGTTGCCATGAAAATAAAAAAACAAACAAACACACGAATAAAACATGTTAATTGTGAACAGGAATCATAGCACCTCTGCCAAGGATGTTGCATGTTCCATTTATATGTCCAAGTGTTAGCAGGAGATCTTAAAAACTTGTCACTGTATTTCAAAAATGAAATTTGGTTGAAAACAAGGCCATGTGCCAAGTAAGAGAAGATCAGGATATAACCCAGATACAGATACTAGTCAGTAAAAGAAATGTGTTTGTCGCCAACTGTTGGAAATTTAGATTGAAAAACATCAGGACCATGAATTTTGTTTTTTGTCTTTTCCTAATGACAACGTGTATACTGAGGACCTCGTCAAGATGTTCTCGCATTCATCTATTATGCTGACATTTGATTTGTTCCATTTTGTTGAAAAAATGAATTTAGGTGTAAATGTTTTTCAGTCACATCTTCTTGGAGTGTTCGACAATGTCAATGAAGCAGAGTTTCATGCAAAAGAGTACGACAGGATTTTGGCTGTTATTTCACAAGAAGGAGAGAAACTAGTGGTATGTAATGCTAATTGCTTTTTGAGATTGCAGCTGTATTTTAATATCTACAGTGCTTAACACATGTATTAGACCATCACCCAATGTAAGGTTTATGCCACAGCTGACTTAAATTAACAGCATTGGGAATTACCAAAATCAGTTTTTGTGTTTCTGTAGTGGTTAATCCACCAGTATGTAGAAGCTCTTTAACACTGGAATATAATTATTATTGTTATCCATGAACTTTTAAATTAAGTTTTACAAAAAAAAAAAAAAGGAAAAATTGTGAAGCACATTTTTGTTTCTTGATTAAGATGTCAAATTATAGTTATTTACTTGCATCCCTAAACAGAAAAAAAATGTTTTAGTGGTTGAATGTTATGCTTGATTTATTTCTGACTGTTCAGAGAAGCCCAGTGAGCCGGGGCAAATTTGGGTGTAAAAAGGTGAATTTGGTTTGAAATTCCTCATTCTCATTCAAAACGGAATACTGTCAAGAGCTGAGTGTGAATTAAAGCACTTCATGATGCTGGATGGTCTCTGAGACAAACAGGGAAAGACATAGAGTGTTTTCACAGTGTGGTCAGGCACGCTTTAAAATCAATTGCCGAGACTGGTTCTTACAAAATGCACCAAGGAAGAGGCAGGAGACGAAAGTTAACTGAAGCAGATGTCAATCATCTTAAGATTGTAAGTACTAGAGACAGAAGGGAGACCACTGCTGGTCTTCAGGCAGAGATGAGTCTGACCAAGTCTCAGGAATAACCAAAAGCAGACAACTGATGGAACAAGGCTTGAAGAGCTACTAAGAAACCGATTTTGAGGCCTGCAAACATCCAGAAATTCCTCAGATTTGCCAGGGCTGTTGATGATTGGAAGAAGGTCCTCTGGATGGACGAGTCAAAGTTTGAACTCTTTGGTCAGCATCGTCGTGTTTATGTCCACATAGAAGCTGGAGAACGTTTTGATGTCAGATGCAAAACAAGTCTGTGAGAACATCTAGAGACGGTTTGGAACTCAATAACAAAAGAGAATGTCGAAAAGTACATAAAAACAATACCAGCCAGAATGCAAGCTGCTGTCAGTGCCAAAGGAGGTCATACAAAATACAACATGTTTTGGTTATTATGTGTGAAAAAGGACTATTTAGTTGTAGTAAGTTTTTGAAAGAGTTCTACAACATTCATATTTTTTCGTTTTTATGACAAGTGGTCTAGTAAACTTGTTAAGCACTGTATATAATGTGGATTTACTTGTTAATGTGAAGCCTTTTTTGAGCTGGTCTAAATGGAGCTGAATTTAATTACATTTCATACTGGGGAGTTGCATCTACAACCAGATCATATTGCATGGCTGCATTTTGTGTTTTGTGTAGGATAGAAACATCTAGAAAGCCTAAACTACCTTAAAAGTATTATTGAGTCCATTCTTTTCAGCACTGCTCACAGGTATGTGACAATATAGTAAATGTTTGTCTGTGGTTTCAGCTGAATGAATCTGTCATGGCGCAGGGGCCAGTGGAGCTCTGGCTTGGGGAGCTGTTGTTGCAGCAGCAGGTCTCATTACACTCTGTCATCACAGCTTCAGATCAGGAGATAAACGATGAAGACTTTGATCTTCTCTCTTTCCTCCAGAAGTTTCAAGCACAGGTCAGAACACAGAAGTGTGGGTGTTAGTACAAATGTTTAATGGCAAGATTGTAAATGTCATGAGGATGCCCCTTTGTATAGATGTCAGGTCAAAAGCTTGTACATGGGGTTGTGTGATATTGTATTGTGGTATAGATTTTTTCCATACATTCCATCTTTCTTCTTTAGGTGGGCCTGCTAGGAATCCAGATGCTTTGGACGAGAGATGCAGAAGAGGCCCTAGAAAATGCACAAGATGACAAGGAGATCATGCCTTTCACAAAAAAGAAATTCCTAAATCTGCTCAGTTTGCTTATTAAACAAACCACCCATGACCTCAGCAAATTTGAGAGAGTCAAATATGAGACTCTTGTCACAATTCATGTGCACCAGAGCGACATATTTAATGACTTAGTAGGTTTTACTTCTTACATCTTTCTTTAGCTACTGCCATGAACATTTAGAAAGAAAAATATGAACAGACTGTAGTCAGTATTTATGCATCACAATCATATTTATGTCCCACTTGGTCCTCAGGTGACAAAGCATGTAAAGTCTGTCAACGACTTTGAATGGTTGAAGCAGAGCAGATTTTACTTCAAGGATCTTTTGGATAAGGTCATCGTATCCATTACTAATGTTGACTTCATTTATCAGAATGAGTTCCTGGGCTGTACTGATCGTCTGGTCATAACCCCTCTGACTGACAGGCAAGAAAAATGATTCTTTTGATTTTGTGACTGCAGTTAATTTAACTTTTCATATGGTGTTTGATCCTTAGGTTGAATCAAAGAACTGCTTTTTATCAACCTAGGTGTTACATTACACTGTCCCAAGCTCTGGGCATGAGCATGGGGGGAGCCCCTGCTGGGCCAGCCGGTACCGGAAAGACTGAAACCACCAAAGACATGGGTCGCTGCCTTGGCAAGTATGTTGTTGTGTTCAACTGCTCTGACCAAATGGACTTCAGGGGACTTGGCAGGATATATAAAGGTATCCCCGGCAATGAAGCAATTCATCAAGTCGTAGTGTGCAGTTTCACCTATGTCGTGATGTGTTCTTTTCAGGCCTTGCGCAGTCAGGCTCGTGGGGCTGCTTCGATGAGTTCAACAGAATCGACCTGCCAGTGCTTTCTGTTGCTGCTCAACAGATCTACATTGTTCTGACAGCACGCAAGAGACACCAAAGCACTTTCATTTTTACTGACGGAGACTGTGTGGCTCTGAATCCGGAGTTCGGCCTGTTTATCACTATGGTAAGATCCACAAATCCACAGAGTCTTAAAAGAAGCGCATTACAACTAAGTAGAAAAACTTTAATATGCACTTAAGAAAGAACATTGCCACTCTATGTCTAGAACCCTGGATATGCAGGTCGCCAGGAACTTCCTGAAAACCTAAAAGTTCAATTCAGAACAGTGTCTATGATGGTACCAGATCGGCAGGTGGGTCAAGACTATTTTTGCTCAAGAGAAATATCATTCCTTCTATTTTAGCTTTAGCAGTCACTTCTTTGCTGTTGTCTTTGGCAGATCATCATGAGAGTCAAACTAGCCAGTTGTGGATTCAATGACAATGTTATCTTAGCCCAGAAATTCTTTGTTCTTTACAAGCTGTGTGAAGAACAACTTACAAAGCAGGTGAGAATCTCGTGCTTGTTGATCAATTCCTTTTTAATGAATATTGACCCACTAACACACAACATGTGCTGTTTGTCAGGTACACTATGACTTTGGCCTGAGGAACATACTGTCTGTGTTAAGAACACTTGGGGCCTGTAAAAGAGCACGACCTAATGACACCGAGTCCAGCATTGTTATGAGAGTGCTGCGTGACATGAATCTGTCAAAACTGGTACGACACAAAGTCTGTGTTGATTGGCAGTGATAAAACATCAAATGATTCTGGTATTGTAGGTATTGCTCTGTATGGGCAGAGACAGTACTGTGTTTATGAATCTTTCTGTATGTTTCAGGTGGATGAGGATGAGCCCCTCTTCCTCAGTCTTATCAATGACTTATTCCCTGGTATCCAGCTAGATGGGACCACATATGATAAGCTTCAGGCTGCGGTTGCACATCAAGTTGAGCTTGCTGGTCTTGTCAACCACAAACCATGGAACCTCAAGCTTGTTCAGGTAGCTCATCTGCATGTTGACGGCCTGTTAGAAAGCTATTGTTGGGAAACTACCATTCTTACTGATACCATACTGTCACTATCGCCGTCAGCTTTATGAGTCTTCACAAGTGCGCCACGGCCTGATGACTTTGGGACCAAGTGGAGCTGGCAAGACCACAGCCATCAACATTCTCATGCACTCTATGACTGAATGTGGAACCCCGCACAGGGAGATGCGCATGAACCCCAAAGCAATTACTGCTTCCCAGATGTTTGGTCGTCTTGATGCTGCCACCAATGACTGGACTGACGGGATCTTTTCTACTCTGTGGAGAAGGACACTCAAAGCTAAGAAAGGTTTGCAGTACAACACATTCAGAATTCAAACTAAGAAGTTTTTGTAAAGAAAATGAATGATAACTAATTTAATTTGAAAAAGGTTCTTACCAAAAACAAGTATTATCTGAACAATATATTGTATTGTAAAATAAAATAATGTACAGTAGTATAGGTTGTTGCAATCTAGAAATAATAGTAAATAATGCCTCCAAGCAATATTGCATGACTGGTTTACTTTTAAAACATAGACAGAGTAAGTAAAGTGTAACATCAATAACCGGACATGTTATCGTTTGTACAGTCCAACTGCCTGACAAAAGTGGCTTCTGTTTACTTGAAAAAAAAAAGGGATAGGGGAGTGGTTGGTCGAGGGTGGGGGGTGTTGGGTGTCTGTTGTTTAGACACTAAAAGATTGAACAACAGAAAGAGTAACAGAAAATGTAGCAGAGAAAAATATCTACTTTATGATTTGAAATGAATACACTTCAGGAGAGTTCATATGGATTGTGCTGGATGGTCCTGTGGACGCCATATGGATCGAAAACCTGAACTCTGTACTGGACGACAATAAAACCCTGACCCTGGCTAATGGCGACCGAATCACCATGTCACCATCCTGCAAGTTAGTTTTTGAGGTGCACAACATGGACAATGCCTCCCCTGCTACTGTGTCCCGAGTGGGGATGGTCTTCATGAGCTCATCCGCCCTCAGCTGGGAACCCATACTCCAGGTAGAGTTGTTTAATACATTGTCACTGGAGAAAGTGTATTCAGAAAAGAAACAATGCCTGTTTTTGCATCGGTGTGCTGAGATGGAACCTGGTCTTTATGTTGTAGGGATGGGCTCAGCAGCGCAATGCAAAAGAGACAAAAAGCATTATAAGTCTATATGACAAGATGTTTAAGGATGTTTACGTGTACATGAAGCAAAACCTTAATCCCAAAATGGAGCTTTTGGAGTGTAACTACATAACGCAGGTATGTATCTGAAAAAATGCTAAAGACCAACATTAGCTAGATGATGCCACCAAACTTTTTTGAAAAGCTGAATTGTCAAATTATGTCGCACTTTCAGTCCATAAATCTGCTGGAGGGCCTCCTTCCAGCAAAGGAAATAGACTTTGCTGGCAGCAAACATCTTGAGCGCCTCTTTGTCTTCTGTCTGATGTGGAGCCTGGGAGCTCTTCTGGAGTTAGAGGATAGAGACAAGCTGGAGGTCTACATCAGAGGTCATGACAGCAGCATCGATGTGCCTCAGACAAAGCCAGGAGAGACTATGTTTGAGTACATGGTCAGCACGAATGGTATGGTCATTTTATATTTAAAATATCACCTCTTTGCTGTTTTTCTGAATTTTTAAAATAAGTAATTTATTGATTGTTTACAGATATGCACTATAACTTTTTTTTCTTTTCTTTTTCAGGTGAATGGTGTCATTGGAACAACCATGTGAGAGAATATGAGTATCCGACTGACCACGTGCCAGACTACAACTCCATCCTTGTGCCAAATGTGGATAACACAAGAACCTCTTTCTTGCTGGAGACTATTGCCAAGCAACGCAAGGTGATCTCGTCTCTTTTAAAATACATATTTTCTATTAAAAAATATTTCCCATTTTGCTTGGTAGGTACGTGTGTGACAGATAAATGTTGTTTATATGCAGGCTGTGTTGCTTATTGGTGAACAAGGAACCGCTAAGACGGTGATGATAAAAGGCTACACAAAAAAATATGATCCTGAAACAGACCTGTTCAAGTCCCTGAACTTCTCATCTGCAACAGAACCTGTGATGTTTCAGGTAAAATATATGCTTTAAAATCTTCTCCATGTTTGGCTTTGTAAAGTTCTCTGTTAGTTTTCTCTTTTTTTTTGCAAACTCTTTCTATACACAGCGAACAGTGGAAAGCTACATTGAGAAAAGAATTGGCAATACTTACGGACCCCCAGGAGGACGCAGGATGACAGTCTTCATTGATGATATCAGCATGCCTGTTATCAATGACTGGGGAGATCAGGTGTTTATATATATATATTTATATTCACAATATATTTACTATTCAATGTTTAATCAGTTCAGTCTGAGTAACCGCGTGTGACTGTTCAACCAGATCACCAACGAGATTGTCCGTCAGATGATGGAAATGAAAGGCATGTACAATCTGGACAAACCAGGGGATTTCATCAACATGGAGGATGTCCAGATACTGGCTGCCATGATCCACCCTGGTGGCGGGAGAAACGACATCCCACAACGGCTGAAGAGACAGTTTACTGTGTTTAACTGTACTCTGCCATCCAACATCTCCATTGATAAAATATTTGGTAGCTCTCTAAATGTTTTTTTTTTTCATGTACTTACTGTAGGTTGTGTTTAACAGTTGAACAGTTTCCATGTTCTTTCTCTGTAGGTGTAATTGGCTGTGGATATTTCCATGCATGCAGGAGCTTCAAACCTATAATAACAGATATGGTTAAGTGCCTTGTGTCTGCTGGGAGGATTTTATGGCAGTGGACAAAGGTAAATACTTCGATAGTGACGCAGAACTGGTCACAGGGGTAGGTTTAATAATGACAACATGATTCTGATGATTTCTCATTGAAGGCAAAAATGCTTCCGACACCATCAAAGTTCCACTACATCTTCAATTTGAGAGACTTGTCCAGGATCTGGCAAGGCATGTTGAACATTAAGGCAGAAGAGTGTGATGATGTCCCCACTTATTTGGCTCTTTTCAAGAGTGAATGTACAAGGGTGATTGCAGACAGGTACTGTGCTTGAATGCAGTAAATCTCCTAATAAGTACAACACAGAAGGCAACATGGCTAACTCAGACATTGTGTTACTGTAGGTTTGTTTGCTATGAGGACAGAGACTGGTTTGAGAACGCTGTATCTCGTGTGATCCGAGAGCATGTTGACCCGAAACTTGTCCCAGAACTTCATCCTGAGCCATATTTTGTGGACTTCCTCCGAGATGCACCCGAGCCAACAGGAGAAGAAGAGGACGATGCCTGTTTTGATGCCCCTAAAATTTATGAATTGGTATGAAAGTGATATTTAGACCACTGTATGATGTTTGTGTTGCAGAAATCTGATGTAGATTTTTCTTTTTTTTAACCATACTCTGAGCTAACCAAGATTCTTCCAGGTGCCAAATTTTGAATTCTTGTCAAAGAAGCTGATGACATATCAGGCTCAGCACAATGAGTGTGTAAGAGGCTCCAGCCTGGATCTGGTTTTCTTCAAAGATGCAATGACACATCTTGTCAAGGTCAGGCTAGAAGTCAGTCTGAACTGATACATGTCTTTTAGAGTCAGCTATAGGTCATGTTTTTTTATTGAGATTTGCCTTGCTTTAGATCTCACGAATCATTCGAACTGACAATGGAAATGCTCTGCTTGTGGGAGTGGGAGGATCAGGGAAACAGAGCCTGACCCGCCTAGCCTCATACATCGCTGGATACAGCATCTTCCAGATCACACTGACCAGGTAAGGATAGAAAAAACAGAGAACTGCCGTAGACATTAGTGAAAAAACAAGAGGGTGGAACGTAGTATACATACATTATAGAACAATATAATTTATTTAATTAAACTGACCAACATGATATGAGCATCTTGCCTAATTTTGGTTAACTGTGGTGTTTACAGGTAAAGTTGTATTTTGAAACATTTTATGTTGCAGAATAACCAAATGCCAATAACCTGTTATTAACCCGTACGGATTCACTTTTTCCCCACTGACATTTGGATGACTGGTGAAATAGTTTAGTCATCCCACAGGGATGATGAAGAGTAACAGTTAATCAAGCTAGTGCGCCTGTTTTTTGTGCTTGATAACAATGAAAAAAAGATTAATCATTGAAGGCCTTGATTGATGGTGACACACTCCTAATACATTAATATCAGGGTGCTTGTCATTTAAGACACACAGAGAAGCACAGGACTGGCTTTTCAAAACAAAGGAATGAGTCCCCCATGAAGCCATGCGCTGTTTGTACGTTAGAACCAGATGATTCTAATTGTTTCACAGTAGTCATAGTGTAAGTGACAGTTTTAGGTTTTTTATTTTAAACTAATATTTGTTTTCTTATCAGAACATACAACATGAGTAATTTCATGGATGACCTGAAGTTGTTGTATAAAACAGCTGGGGCAGAGGGAAAAGGCATCACCTTCATCTTTACTGACAATGAGATCAAGGATGAGGCCTTCCTTGAGTACCTCAACAATGTTCTTTCTTCTGGAGAGGTGAGGACTTTTAAAGATAAAACATCTTTGATACCTTTAAAGACCCAGTTGGTTTCCCAAACCAACCAAGTCTGCACTTACATAGTGCAGTTGAGAACTGTCAAATTTATATTAATTTAAACATCCTGAAATAATCCCTATGTAACAGAAACAGAGGTCAGACAGAAGTTTAGATCTTAAATTAAAAGCCTTTGCAGTCCCTGACTGTCAGTGAATTGTGTGCAGGTCTCCAATCTGTTTGCTAAAGATGAAATACAAGAGATAACCCAAAACCTGATCCCAGCAATGAAAAAGGAGTGTCCTCGCATTCCACCTACTTTTGACAACCTTTATGATTACTTCATATCCCGGTCAAGAAAGAATCTGCATGTTGTTCTTTGCTTGTCGCCGGTAAGTTAAAACTTTGGATATTCGTTACGCAAAAGCAGTGAACTGAAAGTTGGTTTCATTGTGTGTTTTCTTCCTCTTTATTTATTTATGTATTGTTTCCGTTGTCATTTTTACTGTTTCATTGCACGTACACTAAGCTACCTCTGCATAAGTGGACATTCTCATAACCATTATATTTTGTCTGCTCTCCTTGATAGCTGGGGCAGAAGTTTCGCTCCAGAGCTCTGAAGTTTCCCGGGCTAATTTCTGGCTGCACAATGGACTGGTTCACCCCTTGGCCCACTGAGGCTCTGGTGGCTGTGTCCAACTGTTTCTTGTCTGAATTTAATATCGTTTGCTCTGCTAAAGTAAAAGCATCTGTGGTGACTGCCATGGGAACATATCATAGCAAAGTATCTCAGACATGTGACAGCTACTTTGAAAGGTATGACACACAAATCACCTTTAACTCTTGTTTTAAAAAATCTATTCTTACATTTTCAGGTCAGAAACATGCAGTTTTCTACATGAATGAACGAGTTGCAAGCTGTTTTGTCTTTCAGGTTCCGAAGAAGAACTTACGTCACTCCTAAATCGTACCTCGCGTTTATCAACGGTTACAAAACGTTGTACACTGAAAAGTACAACTACATCAACACAATGGCAGAGCGCATGAACGTTGGTAAGGAAGTTGAACAGCAAGACAATGACATGCTATTAAGAGGACATGTATGCACAACTCTGCAAGGTCTAGTCAGGTGAAGGGTTTTACAAGATGTTACTGATCTCCAGGGTTGGACAAACTGATGGAGGCTAGTCAGTCTGTGGACCAACTATCGAAAGATCTTAAAGTCAAGGAAAAAGAGCTTGAGATAGCATCTGCCAAAGCTGACAAGGTAAAGGACACAGCCTCCAGTCACCCTGCAAAAAATAGGAATGTGAACTGTATGTGTATGGGATGGTAGATGGGCTGTCTGTGTAACATTTCTCCAAACAGAATTTACACTGTGAACATAAAATCATAAAATGTTGTGGCAAGTGTGACACATATTGGTCATAAGGCAAAAAAAACCCACCAGAATAAGAACATGAATGTGTCTGTAAAGCACGTGGCTGAAAAGTCAGCGCTTACTGGCACTTATGTTGCACATCCCACATGCCACATTTGTTTTTGCATTTACATAGGTGGTGGCAGAAGTGACAGTCAGTGCTGAAGCTGCTACAGTTGTGAAGAATGAGGTCCAGGTTGTGAAGGATAAAGCCCAGAAACTTGTGTGTGGCATTGAGAAAGAGAAAGCTGTTGCAGAGGAAAAACTGGAGGCTGCAAAGCCAGCTTTAGAAGAGGCTAAAGCTGCACTGAATGTAGGATCTCTGTCACTTTTTTTGAATATCTTTGTGTATTTATACCATATACTGTATACTGTACTGCATTATATATATTTTTATGATGTTAAAATAATTCTACAGACCATCAAGCCATCTGACATTGCCACTGTGAGAAAACTATCCAAGCCTCCACATTTGATCATGAGGATTATGGACTGCTGCTTGCTTTTGTTTCAAAAGAAGTTAGATTCTGTCTCTATTGATCGGGAACGGAACTGTCTCAAGCCATCATGGGGAGAAGCAGGGAAGGTAACGAGATCTTTTCTCTGAAGTTTCTCACAGCCTTTACTTCATGAGGACTTTCTGTGACTCCATATAGAGATACATGATGTCTGTATATCAGTTTCAGTGTGCACATGTGTTACAGTTAACAATAGTGTGAAACCAACAGTTGTAAACAAATGTGTTTTTTGTCAAATCTCAAATAGTCAGCTGTTTTGTGTGTGATGTGATTGTGTACAGTCTTGGATTTGTAAATGTGACAAACAATGTGACTCAGATTGATCCACACAACACAATTTAAGCTTGTGTGCAAGATGGGGAGAGGGAGGGTGAATGTGACACATGCAATCCAGCTACATAATAATCTTTCTCCAGAATCTCAGATTTCAAAACAAGAGTTAAGTTATTTATAGCTCCTTCTTGCTTTCCTCCCATCTTTAGCTTATGAGTGGTGCTGGTTTCATGACATCTCTTCAGCAGTTCCAAAAAGATAAAATAAATGAAGAAGTAGTAGAACTGCTGCAGGTCTACTTTGACATGGAGGATTACACAATGGAAAACGCCAAGAAAGTGTGTGGTAATGTTGCTGGTTTGCTAGCATGGACCCGGGCTATGGCCGTATTCTTTGGCATTAACAAAGAAGTCCTGCCACTCAAGGTAAAGTTGATGTTCGTCATGACAAGTTCATATTTTTTGCAGGAATAAGTGACTGTTCTACTTTAACATTGCAATATAAACCTTTGTGCTTTCAGTCTGTTTAGGAGTTTTTACATCCATTTTGGGTGAATAGTTTAGGAATCCTGTCTTTGTGTGTTGCATTATTTTAAAAACTGGACAGATAGACAAATATACAACTAAAGGCAGTGTCTTCATGATAAAGAAAATGCTTACAATTTTTTGGACATCTGTTGTACCCGATGTGGTTTTCTGAACCTTAGTGTCTTTTGTATGTGTCCAGGCTAATCTAGTCATTCAAGAAAACCGGCTAAGAGGGGCTAATGAGGAGTTATCCAAGGCTGAGGCTCAGCTGGCTGAAAAGCAAGCAGAGTTTGATGAAGTGAAGGCCAAATGTGATGCTGCTATGAAAGAGAAACAGGTGTGATTCACCCTTATGACAACTTTCAATTAGGGATGTCCCAGTGATTTATTTTTTTTGCTCTGAGTCATTTATTATTTTGTGTTAATACCAATAATGAGTCCCAAACTGATACCTGGTTGCGCCACTAGTTGCGACCTCTTCCTGTTTCATACCAAAGGAGGTGAGCACTTGTTGGCCATGTTGGCAAGCTGAGTTAATTGTGAGAGTGACAAAGTTTTCGTGACACTTAATGGTCAGCGAACATGTGTGATCGGGCTCATGGTGGTACCAATCAGTTAAAAACTGCTTCAGCCAACCATTGGGACATCCTAAGTTTTAACGCTGTATTTATCTTCATGTAGACATCGTAGATCACTTAATCTATTCTGTTTTCAGGACTTGTTGGATGATGCTGAAATGTGTAAGAATAAAATGCAGGCTGCATCTACACTTATTGATGGACTAAGTGGAGAGAAAATTCGCTGGACAGAACAAAGTAAAGAATTTAAATGGCAGATAAACAGGCAAGTTACAAAGAAAACTGTATTTCAAAAATAGCATGCTCAGAGTTTAGGAGGAATGTATATTATTAAGGTCTGACTCTTTCAGGACAGATGTGAAATGTAATATACATGATAATATTTCAATGAGTCTAATTGTTTTTGCTCGTCTTGGCAGACTTGTAGGTGATGTGCTCCAGCTCACTGGCTTCTTGTCCTACTGTGGGCCTTTCAACCAGAGTTTCCGTGACCTGTTGTTGAAGGACATCTGGGAGGCAGAGCTCAGGAGCAAAAAAATCCCTTTTACAGAAAAGCTCAACATCATTTCTTCCCTCGTGGACCCTCCCACTGTAAGAACAATACAAACCTCATCTAAATTTTATGTCACTACTAGCAGCACAATAAATAATTAAATATTGTGTTATCCTGTTTCTAATCAAGATAAGTATGTGGAACCTTCAAGGACTTCCTACAGATGACTTGTCGGTGCAGAATGGCATCATCGTTACCAAAGCCACAAGATATCCCCTCCTGATTGACCCCCAGATTCAGGGAAAGGCTTGGATTAAGAAAAAAGAAAACGAAAATGCACTTCAAGTACAGTGTCAAATGCAAATAAGTCGTGCCATCTTCACCAAGCTTAGTTGTTGTTTGTGATGCATGTTATGGAAGTTACCTGTGATCTCTCATTCAGGTCACATCTCTCAATCACAAGTTCTTTCGTACTCACTTGGAAGACTGTCTTTCCTTGGGACGCCCCCTGCTTATTGAAGATATATGTGAGGAGCTGGATCCAGCCCTTGACAATGTCCTGGAGAAAAACTTCATCAAATCTGGAACCAGTTTTAAGGTCATCGCTGTCATAACCATTTGAATTCAACAATACGCTGTTAAAATGTGTACTTACTAAGTTCTTGGATTTGTCTGATTTAGGTTAAAGTTGGAGACAAAGAGGTAAACGTAATGGATGGCTTCCAGCTCTATATCACCACCACGCTGTCTAATCCAGCATATAGCCCAGAAGTCAGCGCCAAGACGTCGATCATTGATTTCACTGTGAACATGACCGGATTGGAGGACCAGCTTCTTGGTCGTGTCATCCTCAAAGAGAAACATGTCAGTGTCTATTTTTTTCATGTGTAAAACAGTCTTCCCAAACATTGACCTCAATCAGTGGTAAAAAAAAAAAAAAGAATTCTGACAACAGTTGTATTAACAATGAGAGTTTTGGGGGCTTTGTTATTACAGTATGTAGCTTGAAATATTGATGGTCCCTTGGGTCGCACATGAATTTTACACTGAATTATTTCACTTCTTTAAACAGGAACTAGAGGCAGAAAGACTGAAGCTAATCGAGGAGGTAACGGACAATAAGAGAAAGATGCAAGAGCTGGAAGAAAATTTGCTGTACAAACTCAGCAGCACAAAAGGTACTACAGTGTTTGCTTTTGGCCCATACTAATTTCTTCAAAGCTGGTAGGTGTTTTTTTTTTTTTCAAATATAATTTCATTTTAAAAGTGGTTCTGTTTTTGTGATTGAAGGTTCCTTGGTTGATGATGACTCCATGATTGGCATTCTGAGTACAACAAAGCAAACTGCTGCAGAAGTTAGTGCAAAGCTCAGTGTTGCAGCAGACGCGAAGGTGAAGATCAGTCTTGCTGCAGCGGAATATCGTCCCGTTGCCTCTCGAGGCAGCATCCTTTACTTCCTTATCACGGAGATGAGCATGGTCAATGTCATGTACCAGACTTCTCTGAGTCAGTTCTGCAAAATATTCGATCTGTCACTGGAAAGGTATGCTTTCATCAGAACTTGCTGAAGAAATACTGTATATCTGCACAATAGTGGTGCTGGTTTTAAGAATGACACATGGGGCCATAGTAGCATTTGTACCTTACTGGCTTACTCTAATTACCTGCAAATTTGTCTACAGAGCGAGAATAAGACTATAACCTATCTGTGGCCTTCACCTTGTCCTTTTACCATCTCAGGACACAAAGTTGCACTTTCTGTATGTGGGACACCTCACTGTTTGCTATTATTATCATGAATGTGTTTTCACAGATCTGAAAAGTCTCCTAAAACTCAGGAACGAATTGCGAACATCATTGACTATCTGACGTTTGAGGTGTTCCGATACACAGTCAGAGGCCTGTATGAAAACCACAAGTTCATCTTCACACTCCTGCTGGCGCTCAAGATTGACTTACAGAGTAACAAAATAGGGCACAACAAATTTCAGATTCTTATTAAAGGTAAAGTTATCATCAGTGGCAGGAATATTGAATGTGCCTTTTTGTTCTGTTGAAACATGATAAGTTTTTTGATTATACAAATAGGTGGTGCAGCTCTTGACCTGAAGGCCTGCCCCCAAAAGCCATTTGGTTGGATCCCAGATATGGTATGGCTAAACCTGGTGGAACTCAACAAATTGCCACAGTTCAATAACATTGTAGACCAGGTGAGCTGAAGTTTTGTGAATCATACATCTGAATTCTCTAATAACGTATACTTATACAGCGTTGCTACTGGCATGTTTTGTAGGTGTTTCAAAGCGGAAAACACTGGAAAGCATGGCTCAGTCTTGATGCACCGGAAGAAGGTGTCATTCCAGATGGATACAACTCTCTCGATGTCTTTCATAAACTTTTGTTGATAAGGTTAGATCCTGCTGATGAGATATAGCGTATGTGTTCAAACATGCAATATTATATAACGCAATAATCTTACGAGCCTTTTCCTACACAGATCTTGGTGCCCTGACCGTACTTTATCTCAGGCCAGAAAGTATGTGGCCGATTCTATGGGCATGAGGTTTGCTGAGCCTGTCATCCTGAACCTTCACAACACATGGGCAGAAAGTGACCCTCGCACCCCTCTAATCTGCTTCCTCTCTATGGGCTCGGATCCCACTCAGCAAATTGAAGCCTTAGCTAAGAAGCTTAACCTTGGTGAATTTGGCTCCCTGTTAACTTTGCAATTTTTAGTGTCTTGTCTTAACTCTGAAGACGTCATGTCATTCCATTGTTTTGTCTAATAGAATGCAGAGCAATATCCATGGGACAAGGGCAAGAGGTCCACGCAAGGAAGCTTGTTCAGACATCAATGACACAGGTGTTAACATAAGTTAATGAAACAGCAGGTTGCACAAATGTGTGGTTTTATATAGGAGTACACGGATATATTTACTCAAGAGCATGTTCCTTTAATGCGAGAGCATGATTTCTGCAGGTTTTTGCATTCATATATTTTAATGCTTACTTTCAAAACTCTGCCCTCACACTCCGATAGTTCCAGTTCGTGTGCAGGTTTGCTCAAAACATTTGTGGCAGTAAGTGGAGAAGATGGGGGGGGAGTGTGCGTACGTGTAATGAATTTATAAATCATGCAGTTTACAAGTGCTCTACTTCAAATATCTTAAATGGCAATTACTTTCTGGCACACAAGCTGACTTACATGGAAAGAAAACATGCACTCAAATTGATGGACGTCACTCTTAAATGAAAGTAGAAATATAGCCCCGAGTTCTTTAGCCAGCCAGATGAATTGGCTGATTATTTCCTCTGATGTATGGTCTCTGTATCTCGATATGTGCAGGGAGGTTGGGTCCTTCTACAGAATTGTCATCTGGGCTTGGAGTTTATGGACGAGCTTCTGGAAACAATCACAACTGCAGAGGCCATTCATGATGCGTTCAGAGTGTGGATCACCACAGAACCACACCATCAGTTTTCTATCACACTCCTACAGGTGACACTTTACAACGCTTTATGTACAGCAAGTTGTTAAAATGTGTTACTTCACGTGTTGCTTTGCATCCTGACCTAACCTCTGCAGAACATGTGCAAGCTCACATCTGAACGTCTCTTACCTCTCTACCTCTAGTCTTCAATCAAATTTACCAACGATCCACCCCAGGGAATACGAGCGGGACTGAAACGGACATTTGCAGGAATTTCACAGAGCCGGCTAGAAGTCAGAAACCTGCCCTCGTGGAAGCCTTTGCTCTACAGCGTGGCCTTTCTCCACAGTGCTGTGCAGGTACTGAGGAGCTTTCACAATTCCGATCAGGAACAGAGTAAAATATAGAAAGGAAGTCTGAGATAACCCTACTAAATTTGATAATCCTCCATTTTCGTTATTATTTGGAGTTTACTCAATGAATTAGAACTTAAGTCATGTCATTTTATGGTAACTACAACACATGTTGTGCAAACAGCAAATACTTGACCTACAAAAGTGAAATTTAACACTAGAATTTACATTTAACACAATTCCTTATTAAAAATAGTGAATATAAGGATATTAGACATGGTGGTGGATAAAAATAGTTTGTAGTTTGGTGTTGAAGTCTCAGAGTGATTCATATGATCATCTGGTGTATTTATTCTTCTCTTGTTGTGATGGCCTACTTCATCTGATAGTGTCTTGGAAATATTGCTCTGACTCCTGACAAATACAACACGTTGCTGTTTGTTGGTAAATGTATGCCAGTGCATTGCAGATAAAGGCAGAATTTGTCCAGCATCTCTTTCAAAGAGACGTCCAAGAGGGACAGCTTATGTATAGTGTGACAGGAAAACGCTTTAACGTGCTTTTTTTTTTTTAAGATTATTTTTCAGGCTTTTTTTTTTGTTGCTTTTACTGGATAGGACAGTGAATCAAGGGGATAAGAGCGGGGGAAGGACATGCAGCAAATGAGCTTTTAAGGCCTTGAGTTCTCTATTTTTGACCCTACTTATGGAACACACACATCCCAATACTGAAAGCAGTGGTGAGCTTTGATCCAAAACACATCTGCATTTAATTTCTCTAAAAGTGAATAAACCTTTAAGTAGATGATTAGGTGGAGCCGTGATTAGCACCGTTGTCTCGCAGCTAGAAGGTCGCCGGTTCACGTCCCGGTGAGGACACCCGGGATCTTTCTGCGTGGAGTCTCCATGTTCTCCCCCTGCAGCGTGGGTTCTCTCCAGGTTCTCCGGCTTCCTCCCACAGTCCAGAAACATGTTGAGGTTAATTGGTGATTCTAAATTGTCCGTAGGTGTGAATGTGAGTGTGCTTGGTTGTCTGTCTCTAAGTGTGGCCCTGTGATAGACTGGTGACCTGTCCAGGTGAACCAGCCTTCACCCTGAGTCAGCTGGGATAGACTCCAGCCCCCCATGACCCTAGTGAGGATTAAGGTGTAGAGATGATGGATGGATGGATGATTAGGATATGAATAAATGATAACCTAAGAACTTACAAACAAGTTTGTTTTCACTATAGCCGTTCATAATTAAGTCATCAGTGGCAAGGTGTGCTTATTTGTTCACAACAGCACATCTAAACTAAACAACTTAATCATCACAAAGTTATCTTACGTTCCTGAGTTTCTTTCCAAGACAGTCCTGATAAGCAGAGTGTTGTTCTATATTATTATTTGATTCTCCCTGATGTGATTTTACATGTAGTCTTTTTTTTTTTATTGCTGCCTTTTTAAGGAACGACGCAAATTTGGCCCATTGGGTTGGAACATCCCTTATGAGTTCAACTCTGCTGATTTCACTTCAAGTGTTGAGTTTGTTGAACAGCACTTGGATGACCGTGGCCCCAGAATGGTGAGGATTTAGCAAGACTGGTATAAAATGTACTTGTCATTGCCTGACTGACCAGTTTGTACGTTTTCTCCCCAGGACGTGTCATGGGTGACTGTGCGCTACATGCTAGCTGAGGTGCAATATGGAGGAAGGGTTACAGATGACTACGACAAACGCCTGCTGAAGTGTTTTGCTCGCGTAATCATTGCTATTTTGTCTTTGTTTGTGTGTGACACTGTGAAAATTAGTATTTATTGTGACACAACATGAGATTGGATGCTTTTCATTGCAGGTGTGGTTCAGCAAGAAAATGTTTGATCCGTCGTTCTGCTTTTACACGGGCTACAAAATTCCTGTGTGCAAGACAGTGGAGGAGTACATGGAGTATATTCAGAACCTGCCCATTGTGGACTCTCCCCAAGCACTGGGGCTGCATCCTAATGCTGACATTACGTAAGAATAGACTGTGATCATTATGAAGCATTCAGTTTGGTAATGATATAAATACTGTGCTTACACTGATGGTGTTGCTCACGTTGACTTTCTGCTTTGTATTGAGCGTTGATTAGGTATCAGACAAATACATCTGCTGAAGCGTTAGACATAATCACAAATATTCAGCCCAAAGAAAGTGGAGGAGGGTCAGGAGCTACTCGGGAGTCCATTGTTTACAGCATAGCAGAGGACATGTTGGAGAAGCTGCCTCCTGATTATGTGCCACATGAGGTCAGTTTGATCATCGCAACATGAGTCACCAATGTTTGCATCCATCAAAATCTAAACTTGGCAGCTTTGATGGGTTCAAGGTCAAAGCCAGGCTGTTGAAGATGGGCGCTCTGAACCCAATGAACGTCTTCCTGGGTCAGGAGGTGGATCGAATGCAAAGGGTCATCAGTGTGGTGCGCACTAGTCTGACTGACCTGAAGCTGGCCATTGATGGCACTATCATAATGAGCGAGGTCAGATCACTGATCCATCAGTTACTCACACGGTCATGTTTGCCTCCTAAAATGCTACAGTACCTGCCTGTAATTCAGTTCAACAGTTTTTCTCACAATTATGCTGAAATTGTAACATTTAATTTCAATCTGAAAATATTCTGATCAAACCATCTTGTAAAATCAGATTTTCCTGAAATACTGTGAAGCTACTGATTTTTACTTTGCTCCTAGAACCTCCGTGATGCCCTGGACAACATTTTTGATGCCCGTGTGCCAAACTTGTGGAGGAGAATCTCCTGGGAGTCTTCTACTCTGGGTTTTTGGTTTACTGAGCTGCTGGAGAGAAACAAACAGTTTTACAGTTGGGTGTTTGGAGGAAGACCCAAAACCTTTTGGATGACGGGCTTCTTTAACCCACAGGGTGAGTCACGAGTTTTTGTAGAATAAGGCATTTTAAGACTATTTTACACCAAGGAAGACACACTGGACTGGAGGTGTCACCTGCAGCATCAAACGTTTGTCTGCCCCCTCCTGGCAGAAAGAGTAACTACACAAATGATCATGATATATGTGTTGCTTTCACGTTTTAGACTGTAATCAGCTAAATATCAAGTTTTGTGTAATGTCTGCAACACAAATGTGTTTTCCAGCGTAGGTCCTATCACACTCACTCAGTCTATTACGATGCTTGCTTCCCTTTTTCAGTTCTGGCAAGTCAGCCATTGCTGCTACCAGAGTGCAAGTGCAGGAATGTTGTCAATGAAACCAGATTTAAAATTTAGATACTGTGCAGTAAAAGGGGCTGCAAGGTGGAACGGTGGTTAGCACCTCGCAGCAAGAAGGCTGCCGGTTCACGGCCCGGTGGGGGCACCGGGGTCTTTCTGCGTGCAGCCTCCATGTTCTCCCCGTGCAGCGTGGGTTCTCTCCGGGTTCTCCGGCTTCCTCCCACAGTCCAGAAACATGTTGAGGTTAATTGGTGATTCTAAATTGTCCGTAGGTGTGAATGTGAGTGTGCTTGGTTGTCTGTCTCTAAGTGTAGCCCTGTGATAGACTGGTGACCTGTCCAGGTGAACCTGCCTTCACCCTGAGTGAGAGAGATTCACCGGGCGCCGATAGGCTTAACCAGCATTGTTTGAACACATTTGGGCTTGAATATAACAGACTTTTATTTTATTTCCATGTTCCATGTACATTCCAACTTTAAGTCACTTGAGCTTAAATCCCAGTAGACTCATCCCAAGTGATGGAGGTGTGTTTTGTGTGTCAGGGATCAAATGTGCTAAAACAGGGGTGCCCAATCCTGGTCCTCGAGAGCCCCTATCCAGCATGTTTTAGATGTTTTCCTCTTCCAACACACCTGATTCATATGATCAGCTCATCATCAAGCTCTGTAGAAGCCTGATCACGATCCTGATCATTTGAATCAGGTGTGTTGGAAGAGGGAAGCATCTAAAACATGCAGGACTGTGGCCCTCGAGGACCAGGATTGGACACCCCGTGCTAAAATGAAGACCTCCAGCAGATGTCACCCTCTCATCTAATTTCACAAACTGAACATCCTCGATTGCCTTCCTTGACTCCTCTCCTCGTGTCTTAGCCCCTCCCACCAGAGACTGGAGCAGAGGAGGGAAGAGAGAGGAGTCAAGGCAACAAGTTTTCAACAAAGTGAGACATCCTCACCTCAGGGCCGTCAGTTTAAAGCGAAGTTGCTTCAATATACCGTGTAGACAGCTGCCCTGTCTGTGGTTTTATTATTACCTCCCACTGTGTCGTCTTATAATCTCTGTCATACGAGCAGAACAGTGTTCATGATAACTTGCTATACATATATTCACTAATAATTTAAGTCACAGCACGGCAGAATGTGACAGAAATGTACAGACGTCATACATTTGAATTGTTTATTTAACACACACGTGCAGAGTGGAGTGTAAGACAGATGGGAACACAAAATAGTTCTATATGAACACTGAGTGATGTGTATATCATGTACACACATTTGTTCGTCCTGCTGCCGACACAGCACCTGTGCATGCTCCTGCAGCAAGCCTCCTTCATCCCTGGTTCTCTTTCCTCGACATGCATTGTAAGACTTGAGATGTCCTTTTTTATGATGCACCAAGATTGATTTGTGGATCACGGGCAGGAGGACAGAGGACCGACGAGGCTGAAATCAGTGAAATGAAATGAGCCTGGTTGAGGATGAACTGCATCAGACTTATACATTTCCCACATGGATGTTTGCAGGGTTTTTAACAGCTATGAGACAAGAAGTAACTCGAGCAAACAAAGGCTGGGCTCTGGACACAGTCACGCTGAACAACAAAGTGCTGAAGCAGACGCAGGAGGACATCACAGCCTCACCAACAGTGAGTCGAACAGCAGCGTTGTGCTCACACTGAATGTGAGATGATGAAACAATCGATGTTTTTTCTTTAAGGAAGGCACAGAAATATAATGTTTCTGTCACCAACCACTTTTCCTTAACAGGAGGGAGTTTATGTCTATGGTTTGTTCCTGGACGGCGCCGGCTGGAACAGGAAGAACATCCATCTCATGGAGTCCTCACCAAAAAAGCTGTTCACACCCATGCCTGTCATCCACATGTTTGCTGTCAACTCCACTGACCCTGTGGATCCCAAGCTTTACGTCTGCCCCATTTACAAGAAACCAAGACGCACAGACCTGAACTACATCACAGCAGTGGTGTTACCGACCATCCAGCCACCAGACCACTGGATCCTGCGTGGGGTTGCTCTGCTCTGTGACATCAAATAAAAGCATGTTTTTATTCATGTGCAGAACATTCTGCAGGTGGTTTTGACAAAGCACTTTATGAGACATGTCAGTCCAGTTTAAGATAAGCCTCATAAGATGCCAAAGAGAGCTGGTTTAAAGTCGCAAGCTTCAAGAGAGTTTTTTCTTCTTCACAAATCTATAACTATAAAAATGCAAAAGTCACGTGTGACAGTCAGCATAGTGACCCGATTTCAGATTAGAGGATGGAGAACACGCCAAAGATGGAATGTTCTTTTTAAAGCACAAAATAACAGCCAAATGAAAACACAGCAGCTGGATCTATTTTCACACTTAACAACAAAAGATTGGTCAACACAGTGGAGTAGTGACGCAGGGCGTGTGATGTGTGCTTGGTTCTCTTTGACTGCATGCTGTTACGTTGTTAATGTGGTGAAATACGAGGGCTGACTGAGGAAAGCACAGGGAGGGGTTTGTCTAATTGCATGATAAGAAAAAGCTGGTATTTGGTTTGTATCTGCAAAAGATAAGAGTGGTCCATTTCTGGTTTCTTCTTTGTGATGTCACACGGCAAAATAAACATTTCGTTTAAATGACAAAGTTGTCTGAAATTTCAATATTGTGACAAATGTCGTGCTCTCCTGTTAGAATGGATGTCTGCCAGTTGACAAATCCTCCCAGCGGTAAAAGGTCATGAAGATTTCCTTTGGTCTGTCTCGTATTTAATTTAAAGTGCTGGTAATTAGTTTATTGGTCATGGCTGAGCAGTGAGTGTCACCAATCAAGTAAACAACACTAGAGGTAAATGATACGAGTGTTTGACTGTATCGTGAGGTTACGAATCAGGCCCTCAGCAGCAACCAGTGAAAACAGTGAAAACTTGAATATGACTCGAATACGGTAATCTGCTATATTGCATATTAGTTCATACTGAATTATGACAAACATACTCAATATACCAGCTAGCCCTAGTAACAAGCATGGGAAAATCACAACCAAACCCACATTTTCAAAATCTTCTTGCAATTCGATGCCCGTCTTTTGCTTAAATGTTATTTTTGTGACAATAGTCAGACAGTCAGGGACATAAAGGGGTCTCACCTTGACCATATTTGTTAAGCAGAAACAAACCTAAGCATTGATCACAATAGATTTTATCATGAAACATACCTCGCTCTGAAACGCTGTCAGGACTGACCTCGTCATCTGTCACTTCAAGAATTACATCTTCCACCACTGTAAGGGTTGGGTAGGAACAGATTACTAGTAATCAGGCTGATATAAGAAAATTACAAAAAATAAGTAACTACAAGTCTTTAAAAAACGGCAATTGGAATTATGAAAAAATACAGTAAACTTTAATGCCAGCATGTTTTTGTCAATATCATTTGATTTGACCAATTCTAAATGCTGAATATGTTCTATTATATATCAAAGTAAGTTACTCCTCTCATGTTCCATTAATGGCAACTTACATTTATGAATAATGGAGTTTT
>NW_007580212.1:0-953 GCF_000690725.1 Stegastes partitus | reverse complement strand
ACATTTTAAATGTTTGATTTAGAAGTAATCCTAAAGCTTTCAGATTAGATTACTTTTTTGTAATCCAATGGATGGCATTATTAATCATGAAAATTGCCATGTCATTTTTTTATTCAGTAACTGACAACTTGTCTCAGGAATATGACCCAACCCTGTCCATTGGTGAATCAGATTCAAGACATTTATATGATGAAACCTACCTCCTTGTGAAATGCTGTCACGTACTATCAGGCATAAGTCCGGATTGGCCTCTATCAGCTCAAGAAAGACGTCTTCATCCACTGCTGTGTCGGCTTCATCAAAAATGTCAAGTTCAGTGGCATCAGGAAGCCCAAACTTGTTTTTGACTACAGGAAGATAAGCACAAAAACAGATAAAGATACATGAAGCATGTCTCTCTTGAACCTGATAGGAACAAATTCAGTGACAAAGTTGGCCACTGGAGCTTGATTATAATGGTGATATTGCTTTGTAATTCATATTTCTTACGAGGCGAGGGTAACGCCTTTCTTTTCATTTATTGCATTTTCATTTGACTCTGGAATGGTCATAGAAATGGCAGCATAATAATATTAATTGTTTATCTTCGGTGCCTCCCCTCCCTGTATTTTGAGTGTCAAAATAAACCAACCAGCCTTGCAGCAAGAGCCGTGTTCTCTACTGGCAAAAGGTCATAAGTGAGGTGCCACAAGTCAAATAACTATTATTATAATACTGTTATTGTTATCAGCCTTATCATTATTACCATTAAACATCATGACATGACTAACATTCCAGTAAACTATGCACAACACAGAAAAAAATTGAAATAGAGATGCTCCATAAATCCTTGTGCTTCCTTGTTGTGAAGGTAGCTCCATATGTTGTTAAGATGCCTCCTCACCTTCATTGATGAAATCCACAGAGGTGAAACCTGACTGTAATCTGATGGACTTTCTGGTACTCTGGTGTTT